>NC_091955.1:98840052-98996630 GCF_031021105.1 Erythrolamprus reginae
CTTCGCGCCCCTGAGGTACCTGGTGGAGCTGCACCTGCACCACAACCCCTGGAACTGCGACTGCGACATCCTGTGGCTGTCCTGGTGCTCCGGGAGTCCATCCCCACCAACTCCTCCTGCTGCGGGCGCTGCCACGCTCCCTCCCACCTGCGGGGGAGGTTCCTGGTGGAGGTGGACCAGACAGCCTTCCGGTGCTCGGCCCCCTTCATCCTGGACACCCCGCGGGACCTCAACACCTCCGAGGGGAGGGTGGCCGAGCTCAGGTGCCGGACCCCCGCCATGTCCTCCGTGCGGTGGCTGCTGCCCAACGGGACGGTGCTCAGCCACGCCTCCCACCACCCACGCATCTCCGTCCTCAACGACGGCACCCTGAACTTCTCCCAGGTGCTGCTGACGGACACGGGCACCTACACCTGCATGGTGACCAATGTGGCCGGGCACTCCAACGCCTCGGCCTACCTCATCGTCAGCACGGCTGAGCTCAACACCTCCAACTACAGCTTCTTCACCACCGTCACGGTGGAGACCACGGAGACGTCGCCCGAGAACCTCTTCCCCAAGTTCACCAAGCCGGTGCCGACCGCCTCCACGGGATACCAGCCGGCCTACACCACCACCACCACCGTGCTCATCCAGACGACTAGGACGCCCCGGCAGGACGCTACCCTGGACGGCAGCGACCGGACGCAGACCAGCCTGGACGAGGTGATGAAGACCACCAAGATCATCATCGGTTGCTTCGTGGCTGTGACCCTCCTGGCGGCAGCCATGCTGGTCGCCTTTTACAAACTCCGCAAGCGCCACCAGCAGAGGAGTACGGTGGGGGCCGCCAGGACCGTGGAAATCATACAGGTGGACGAAGACATTCCGGCCTCGGCGGGGCCAGCGCCCACCACCGCCACCCCTTCGACCACGTCCGGCCTGTCAGGTGAGGGGGCAGTTGTGCTGCCGGCTATTCACGACACTACAACCCTTACAAACCCTCCCAGGGGGCCCACTGGACAGAAAACTGCTTGGGGAACTCCCTGCACCCTGCGGTGACGACCATTGCCGAACCGTATATCATACAGACCCACCCCAAGGAGAAAGTGCAGGAGACTCAGATCTGACTCCCGCCCCCTCCCGCCATTATTAAATCAATGCAATAGGATGCACAAGAGACCGAACCACCTTTCATCCCTGGAGGGAGGAGGGCAGTCCTGACTCCACCACCCCACCCCACCCGGTCTGTGGTCCCCCCCTCCTATATGCTTCTATATTAAGTCTTGGGCTGAAGGAAGCAGCAGATTCTATTCAGAGGTCAAGAAAAGCCTGTTTGCTAACTTGTTAGCCATATTGCGAAGGAAGGAAGGAAGGAAGGAAGGAAGGAAGGAAGGAAGGAAGGAAGGAAGGAAGGAAGGAAGGAAGGAGGGTGTGAGGGAAGGAAGGAGGGAAGAGTGGAAGGAAGGAAGAGTGGAAGGAAGGAAGGAGGGGAGGGAAGGGAAGAAGGAAGGCACGAGAGAGGGAAGGAAGGAAGGAAGGAAGGAAGGAGGGTGTGAGGGAAGGAAGGAGGGAAGAGTGGAAGGAAGGAAGGAGGGAAGGAAGGAGGGGAGGGAAGGGAGGAAGGAACGAGAGAGGGAAGGAAGGAGGGAGGGAGGGTGTGAGGGAAGGAAGGAGGGAAGAGTGGAAGGAAGGGAGGAGGGGAGGGAAGGGAGGAAGGAAGGAACGAGAGAGGGAAGGAAGGAAGGAGGGAGGGAAGGAAGGAATGGAAGGAGGGAAGGGAGGAAGGAAGGAGGGAGGGAAGGGAGGAAGGAAGGAAGGAAGAGTAGAGCTGCCCAGGACAGAGGGACAGACTCCCCTCCCCCCTTTTGGCAGTTAGGGCTCCAGACCCCTTGAAAGCAACTGCATAAGCAGCGGCCAGGCTGGCCCCCATAGAGGGTGGGGGAGGGGGAGGAGGAGATACAAGAGAGAATCTCAAAACCAGGGAACAGCCGGGGGAGGGGGGAGGGGGAGGGGTTGTCCTTTTTAGAAGATGTTACTTAGAATGCAGTAAAAACAAACCCGTTTCTATAGAGACGCTCTTTTCTTAAAGCCTGGGGAAAAAGCCCTCTCCATATTTACAATTATCTTATTTCAAAAAGAGAAAAAAGGGGGGTGGGAGGGGGAGGGGGGTGCACCGAGGGTTTGTACTGTGCCAAATGTTACAAATGCAATAAAAAGGTCATTTTTATTTATTTCGTTTTTTAAAGAGGGTTTTACCGGAAGGGAGTTAAAATACTTGTATCCAATGCAAAAAAAAATTAAACCAGCAAGATTAATTGCTCTCTCATCTCTCGGTGAGGATTTTGGGGGGGGGGGGGGGTTGAACAGGACTGGGAAGGGGGGGGTTGCTTCTGAGCTGCCTGCTTGCTCTCCCTCCCTCCGAGTCCCAATGTGAGTGGGGGGCTGCTTTGGGCCCAGGCCACTGGCTCCTCTCCTCTTGGTTAACCCTCGGGGGGGGGGCACAGGGCCTGGCCCACGATCCGCTTCTGGCTGGCAGAGGAGGCCCCCTCCCCAGATGCCAGGGAAGCCTGTCCGATGGGTGGCCCCCCCTCCTTCCCCCCTGGGCCGCTCTGCCCCCCCTCCAGCTGCTGCTTCTCTGCCCCTCCCCTCTGCCGGAGGGCACAAGCCCTCTCTGGTCTGCCCCCCCACAGCACGGGCGCCCCCCCTTCTCCCATCACATCCTCTGGTGGGGAGGGGCCAGCTCAGCCTCCCGTGCTATGAAACCCCCCATTGTCCTGCACTCTGGGGCCTGGCTGAGGAGGGGGGGGAGAGGGCGGAGGAGGGCTGGCTGGAACTCTGAGTGGGGGGGGGGATTGATGAAGGCCAGACCCCTCCACGGCCAAAGGTGGGGGAAGCGGGAGAGCAGCCCCAGCCCTAAGGTTTGGGACCCCGAAACTGCCAGGCTGGCATAGACACCACCCCCCCCGAGGGGCCAGGGCAGGTGAGCAGGTCCAGTCCAGAGGTCGGGGGCTTCAGAGGCCCTGGGCCCACAGGTGCCAGGCCAGGGGAAAGAGGGGGGCTTCCCAGGGGATCTGGGTCTTGGGGCGCCCCCTCCTCCTTGTGGGCTGACGGCTGGTGCAGGGGAACAGGTCCCCGGGGGGCCCAGCCCTCCCACTCTGCAGGGGGCCCATGGGGACAGACCCCCCCTCTCCTCCCCCCCCCCCGGCACGGGTCTGCAGGGCTGGGGAGAAATGGCCGGGCCACTCTCCACTTGGCCTCCTTTCCCCAAAGGGACCAGGCGGAATCTGCCCAGATGGCTCTCAGTGATTTGGGGTGGGGGTCTCCCGCCCTCGCCCCCCTCTGTGTGTGTGTGTTGAAGAGAGGCAGGAGAGCCCCCAGCCGCCAGTCCCAACAAAGGGCCGGAAGGGAAGCGGCCGAGCCCCCCCTCCCTCCCCCTCCTCCGGAGGAACCAACGCGGCTGCTGACTCTGCAGCTGAGGGACGGGGCCTGGGGGGGACAGGGGAGGGGGCAGCTGCTGCTGGGTGCATCCTGGCGGCACAGAAGGCAGAGAGGAGGGCTTCCCGGGCCAGAGAGTCCAATCTCCCCCTCAGAACGCCAGTGCACAAATCCCCAGGCCCCACAATCCTTTCCCTGCCCCCCAAGCCTCAACTTATGTGGGGGGGGGCTTTGGCCTGGCCAGCCATGCTGCAGCCTCCCCCTGAAGGGCCACTCCGGCCCTTGGCCCCCAAAGTGAGGGGGCGGGGGGGGCAGCCTGCCGTGGTCCCCTCTCGTTCTGTCCCCCCTTGGCCCAAAACTCTGCTCCCCCCCCTCGCCCAACCGACACAGAGGCAGGAACGAGAGATCTTGAAGCTCTGATCAACTGTTTCTAGTCTCAGTATTTAATGGCGTTCGGGGGGTGGGGGTGTATTTTTTTAACATCACCGTCACTGAAGCGTCACTCAGGATTTAATGCTGACAGAGGCCCCCGAGGGACCCTGCGAGGCGGGGACACCGACAGACAGACAGACAGACACTCCCCACCCACCCCCGTTTAAAATCCATCTTTAAAACCCCGAGTCCTCGGAGAGGGGTGGCATACAAATCCAGTTAAATAAATAAATATTGCCCCAAATAAAATTTAAATTGTTTTAATTCTTTTTTTTAATGTCCTCATATTATACTGCAGGAGTGAATTCTGGGGAAGGGGGGGGTCCCTTTACTTCTTTTTTTCTAACCAGCCTTTATTCCTTTCACAAATAACTGGAATCCTCCCTTCCCCCCTTCCCCCCCACTCTCCCCCCACCCGCCCCCAGGGCCCTCTAGGCGGAGGAGGAGGAGGGGCTGCTCAGGGCTACGGCGGAACTTGAACTCGCGACCTCCCGACTTCTGGCCTTGAGCTGCCCCCCTCTCTCTCTCAGTCCCCCCTGCCAGCCCCCACTCTGGGCAGCAAACTCGGATCCCTGGCAGTGAGTCCAGCATGGCCCCCAAGGGCCGAATCCCCCCCCCCCAGGGAAGAGAAGGGGGAAGAGAGGGGAGGGGAGGGGGTCCTGTCCCTCCGACTGCTCAGGCAGGAATGAGGGAGAGAATGGGGGGCAGTCAGTGGGGGGGGAGAAGAAATGGAGACAGACACCTTGATCCCCCCCCAGCAGAGGGGAGGGAGCAGCCCAGGCACAGGATGCAGAAGGGGGGGCTCCCTTTCTCTTGGCCCAGCGGAAGCAGGCGGGGGAACTGAGGCCGAATCCTCCAGGCGGAATCCGAGGACCCCAGAGAGGAGACAGATGCCGGGGGGGGGGGGTTGGAGGAGGTCCGGGAGGCAAGGGCACCGCTTGGCCTACTTTCCCCCCCCCCTTCTCTCGACGTTCCCTCCTCTCTTCTTTCTGCTGGGCATGGGAAGGGGGGGCCCTGCATCCTCTCAGGGGCAGCTCTAGGGAGGGAGGCCCGGTGTGTGTGTGTGTCCCCCTACCCGAAACTCCGCCCTTTGTGAACCAGAAAAGAGCTCCCTGGGGTCCACGCTGGGGTGGGCCTGCAAAGCACGGAAGACCCCTCCCACCTCAGCCGCCCTCTGGAACTGGCTGGGCTCTTCTTGGCCTCACCAGCCGCAGGGGGACCCCCCCCCCCCCGTCTATGGCTCCTCTGGCCATGGGGAGGGGGGCTGTGGGCTCTCCAAGCCCCCGCGGAGGTCACCCCAAAGAGCCACTGACGGGCCAGCCAGCACCTTCCACAGGAGCCCCCACTGCTCCCCCCCTTCTCCAGGCAGCCCCCCCCCTGGCCTCCCAAAGGCATCCGGACGGGCAGGGCAAGGCAGCGGAAGGACCAAGCGGGGAGGAGGCGAGGTCGAGACGCAGGGACGGGCAAAGGGGAGGGGTCTTACCTCCCGCTGCAGCACCAGCTCCTTGGTGAAGAGCATGGCCTCCTCGCTGAAGGGGTCCCCCTCCTGGACCAGGCCGGGCAGGGTCCGGCCCCACGGGGACACTCGATGCCTAAGAGGGGGGAGGGAGAGAGAGACCAGCGTCACCCCCAGGGCCCCCCCCTGGCATGGGCAGGGGTCTTCCCCCCAGGTGGGCCAGGAAGAGACCAGAGACTGTGTCCTCTCTGACCCACTCAGTGCAGGGGGGGGGGGGAGAGGAAAGGAGGTTGGGGGCCCTGCCCCCCCTCCAAGGTATTCTGCAGGAACACAAGGACCGACCCCCAACTCCTTTCCTCCCCCCCCCCACACTGAGTGGGTCAGAGAGGACGCGGAAGGGGGAGATGGTCAGTACGAAGCGGCCAGCAAGGGGCCAAGAATTCCGGCCTCTGTAGAGTCCGGTGGAAACCACTGAAGGAATGAAACACAAAAGTCCTTTTGCCTTAAGCAAAACAAGAAATGCTCAACTTGTCAGTGGTCAGCCTAGGAACAAGACCCCGACTCGGCAACCGCCCCCCCCCCCCCAAGGCCAAGGTAGTTCTGGTTGCAGCAAAGGAAGCTTCTAAATGCTCCATTCCATGGTGGGCAGCCCCCCCCACACACACACACACTCCCCCCCCCAAGACTGAGGATGACTTTGGAGCCTTGCAGGCAGAGTCACAGCAGCTGAGCAGCCCCACCATGGAAGGGAAGCCAGCTGCCACCCGGCTCCACAGCGGCCTGGGGGGGGGGGGGGGGTCCAGGCCCAGCTGGTGCAGCTGCTTTGATTTGCCCCCCCTCCACGGACCCCTTAGCAAGACCCACCCAGCTGCATCGGCTGCAGTCTCCCCGTGCCCCCCCACCCTGGATCTCACAGGGGTGCAACCACACCCCACACCTCTTGTCTCCTGGGCCCTGCTTGTTTGGGTCTCATCCTCTCCCCATGGAGGCAGAAGCCCCGAAGGGGGGGGCTTTGAGTGCCCCCTGCTTCTCCCTTGCCCCCCCCCGGTCACCAGGCGAGGGCAGCTTGGCTTGCAAGGTAGCAGCTGTCGTGGCCTGGAGGGGGGGCTGGAGCAGAGGCCGGGGTGAGACCCCCGAAGGGAGAGGATGCCAGGCCAGTGGAGGAAGATTCACCAGATTCAAAACCTTCTGCCAGCCCCCCCTGCTCCCCCACGTGAGGGCACCTGCAGCTCCAGCTCCTTTGGGGGGGGGGGCTGTGCCTGAGCAGGAGCCAATCATTCGGTTTTGCCCAGTCCTGAAAAGTGCAGAAGGGTCACTCACCTACTTGATTTCGGGAGGAAAAACTGGACTCTCCAATTTTGGGGAATCAATGGGTCTAAGGTTTGGGGGGGGTTAAGGGACACGTGCTTCCCATTAGACTTACGAGGGAGCCGGTCATCAGAAAATATGGGTCTGGACCTGCCAAGAACTGAACGTGGGATTCCCCAGGTGGGCAACTCCTCACGATCGGCCCCCCCCCCTGTAAAACTTTGTTTCTGTTTCAAACTATGATGCGTATCGATACAATTCTGGGAAGCGGTCGGACATTTGAAGACCTTGGCAGCACCCGTCAGCTCGCGAGGCGCTTTGGGGGCGACGAGGGGACAATCCCAGGGATGTGGGAAGGGGGGCCCGCCCGATTCTTGACTCCAGGGAAGGGGCCCCGGGACCCCCTCTGAAAACACGGCCGTGAGGATGACCTCTGAGGGTCGCCTGCCACCCAAAGCAGAGTTTCCTCTGCCTCCCACTGACCATTAATGGAGTTATGAATCGCCACCTGGAGGAGCAAGAGGAGCCCCCCCTCCCCCCTGCTCTGCATTTGCCCCCGACTTCAGCCGGGACCTGGGCAGAGAAGGGGGGCAGAGGCGGCACAAACGCCAGGCGGCTCTCGGTTTGGCTGAAATGGGCAGCTTTAACCCCTGCAAAGCCCCCCCAGCGTCCGCTAGGCATGGAAACGCGGTCCAGGTAAAGCAGCTTCTTACCCAACCTTACCTGATAGCCCCCCCCGCCCCCCCGCGGCCTTTTCTCCCCTCCTGGCAGAGGGGAGGGCTCAGCCGCACCGCCAGCTGCTTCCTAGGGCTCCCTGGGATGCCAGGCACTTGGCCCAGGGAAAGAGGCCTTCTGCCCACCCCAAGGTCCAGCCCCTCTTCACGCCCACCCATGCCTCTGTGAAAGAGGAGGCCGCAGAGGGGACCCCGAGGGGTGTCCAAAGAGGGAGCCTTCTGCCAAGCCCAGTGCCCCCCTTCCAAAGGGCGCCCCTTTTGCCCCCTTCTGCCCAATGGGAGGCTGGACACCAGAGGCCGAGGGGACCAGGCAGCCCCCCCCCAACACGGGCCCCAGCCTTTGGGAAGGGTCTCAAAAGGAAGAGACGGTCTGACCTGGCGGCCTCGGTGGGCAGAGGCCCAGAAGCTGCCCCCCCTTCACTGCCGCCCCCCTTCTGGTCAAGGCCCCCCCCCACAGAAGCACACACAGAACACACAGATAGACACACACACCCTCCATGCGTCTAGCGGGAGCAACACACTGCTGCTCCATCCACAGCAAAGACGACAACCGAAGGGCTTCCGATGGCGACACAAAATGGCCGGGAAGACGGGTGGCGCCCGCAGCCCCCAGGGGGCTTTTTGCAAGAGGCAACTGGACTTCCTTCTCACCCAAGAAGCCTCTTCAAATGAACAACCCAACCCTCCCCAGCAAGTCCAGATGCAAAAGCCCCCTGGGGCCAACGGTGGCCTGGATGATGGGCAGCCGAGTCTCCCGCTCTCCCCTGCCCTGTTCTCATCCCGCCTCCAATGACAGGGACCCTGGAGGCCTTCTAGTGCAACCCCCTCCTCAAGCCCTTCTGCTCGGGGGCCCGTCCAGTCCGGTCCTAAAAGCCTCCGGAGCCCCCCCACACAGCTTCTGGAGGAAGCCCCTCCCTTGGTGTCTCCTGGCTGCTTCTCTCCTGCATCCGTCTCCACCCGTTGCCTCTTGCCCTGCCCTCGGGCGCCTTGGAGAACAGCTTGACTCCCTCTTCTTTGGGGCAGCCCCTGAGAGATACTGGAGGCTGCTCCCCTGCCCCCCCCCTGGTCCTTCATCAAACTAGCCCTGCCCAGTTCCTGCAACCGTTCTTCAGCCTCTTTGTGGCTCCGCTCTGCCCCTTCTGGACTCTCAACCGTGGCCGCAGAATCCAGAGGTAGCACCCCAGGGGGGGCCTTATAAAACGTCACTAACACTCCCTGCGTTAAGGCCGGCTAGGGCTGCGGGGGGCCCTTTGGCAGCTGCAGCCCACGGCCGTCTCCTGTCCAGGCGGCTGCCTACCAGGGTCCACTCCAAGGCCCATTGCGTCCCCAGCCGAGGGGCCCCTGTCCCTGCCCAGCGCATGGGCCCCCTCTGGCCTCTGAATTCTCCTCCTGCCATGGGCCGGGGTCCTTCTGGGCCTCGGGCGTTGGCTTCCCCACCCAGCGGGGTCTCCGCCACTTCCGCCCCTCCACCTGGCACTGGTCACCTTGGTTTGGGGGAATGTCCGCTGACTTTGGGGCACTTTTCAAGACGGGGCCAAAGCCACCCAGGCCTGCCTACAGGGGAGGGGGGCTGCGAGGAGGGCAGGGGGGAGGCAGGCAGCCCCTGGGGGAGACGGCCAAGGCAGCCTGGCACCGCTTCCACCCACCCCACCCACCCCCTGGGCCAGAGGAGAAACTGGAGCGAAAGGGGGGGAGCGCTTGGCGTGGCAGGAACGCAGCCCCCCCCCCCCTGCCACAGATTCTCCCCCCTGGAGAGCGAGCTGCCTTCTGCCTACGAGGCGCTTCAGCACACGACCCCCTCGCTCCTCGCTCGCACTCGGGGCTGCTCCCTGCCAGAAGTGCTGATGCGGCAGACGGAGAGGAAACTGCTGGCCACAGGAACAGCCCCCCCCCCGCTGCCCCCCCTCCTGGCCAGAGAGTGCTGAGCAGCCCAGGAAGGGCACGTGGCTGGAGGGGGGGCAGCTCCATCACGCAGATTCTGTGGTGGGGGCAAGCAGGAAGAGTGAGAAAAGGATCCTCCTGATGTGCCCCCCCCCAGCCTCCCTAGGCAGCTGTGGGTGAAATGGGGCTGCATTTGCTGGGGGCGCATACACACATATACATACACACCCCCCCAGGGAGGGTCGGGAAGGTGAAGAAGGGCACAGAACAGGCCGGCCGGCCCCAGCGAGCAGCCGAGGGGATCAGTCTTGGCAGGGAGTGTGCAAGCCCCCCCCCCCCGCCTCCTCCTGGCTGACAGGCAGAAAGTGGGAGGGGGGGGGGACTGCAGATCCAGGATCACACGGAAGGGATTCTTGAGAAAGTCCCGCAACGGACTGGGAGCATCGCGCACCCCACCTCCCCTCCCAGAAGGGGAGACGGGGGGGGGGGGTTTGAGAGGCGGCGGTGCAATTCTCCATGGAAGGAAGGAGGGAGGGAGGGAGAGCGGAGAGAGAACGAGAGAAATGCCAGCCCTGCAGCAGCCACCGCACCCTGGAGAGGAACCAGGAGGAAGGAAGGAAGAGAGGGAGGGAGGGGAGGGTGGGTTCTGGGGCAGAAAGGGGCACTCCGATGACCGCTACCTGTGGTTGGGCCCCATGGCTCCTCCCCTGCTGGCTCGGCTACCCTGTGGGGGAGGGGGGAGAGGGCTCCCGGTGAGGACCAGCGAGGACCCCCAGGGAGGGCAGGGACACGGGGCTCGGCATGGGGGGGGGTCCTCCCAGGGCAGCCAGGCAGCATCGTGGCTCCCCCAAAGGGCAACTCCCCCCCTCCCAGGACGCCAGCTGGAGTGCATCCAGACGAACCCCCCCTCCCCTCCCCCGGGGTTGGGCCAGGTGAAGCTGCTCTGGTCCTGGGGGAGGGGGAGCACCCCCTCATGCCCTTCGGAGGCCGGGGCAGAAACAAGAGCTGCAGCTGAAGAAAGGGGGGCCCCCTCTGGAAGCCCCCGCAGAGCAGCCTCCGAGGTGGGAGGGAGGGAGGGACGGGGGAATCTTGGGGGACATCCAGTCCAGCCCCCTGCCCACTCCCAACGTCGGTCCAACCTTCAGCCCCCCAGCCTGCCTGCCTTTGGGCAGTTCAAATCCCCCGGGTGGGCTCAGCCTCCCCTCTTTCTTCCCAGGTGGGTCAAGTGGGGAGCCGGACCGTTGGGGGCGAGAGGCTGAGTCTCTGCTGACCGCTCAGAGGGGGCAGTGAGAGTGGCAGGGAAGTCCGGGGGGCCTCTCTTTCCTTTCCACACCATGGTCCCATTCAGCCAAAAGGAAGACCCCCCCCCCACTACGCAGCAGAACCTGTCAGATACCCAAAGGCCACCGTTAGAGCCCCCCCCCACGCTCCCCCCCCGGGTCTTGGGCTCGCTCTCCTGGCAACCCCTCCAAGGGAGGCCTGGCCCTGTCCGAAGGCGTCCAGCCTGGGCTCTCCTGGGCTGCAGGGCTTCCATTCAGCTTCCTCTGGGGCAGCCCCGGTCTGGCCTCTGCCCCCCCCCCCCCCCCCGCTGAGCAGGGAGATCAGCTCAGGGCGTTTGGCTCAGGTGGGGGTGGGGGGCTTCTTCAAATCCAGCCAGCCCCCTTCCACGCCCCCTTGACCCAGCTCCTTCCAGTGGGGAATGCTGCAACCCAAAGCCCCCCACCCAGAGAGAGGCCAGCAGCGTCCCAAAGCCGAGGTGGGCAGCCCCACCCTATCTTGTGATGGACGTTTGGGATCGGATGGAAGGTATGTATGAAATGAATGGAATGAAAGATGGGTGGTGTAATTGTATGGGAACAATGGCGATAGTATGAATGTAGAATTTAGCCTACTTGGCGGTAGAGAGACAGGAGGGATGGGGGTATCTATCTCCAGGGTGACAGAGGGCCAGAATATTCCGGTCCTGCTGGGGAGAGGTAGATATGGCGGGAGTCACGGGGCTAGCCGTTCTGGAGGAAGAAGGGATCGCTGCCTAAAAGCGATCCCCTGTTCGGTCCCGTGAGCTCAACCGGTTACGAGTGCAATCCGGGCCCTGGGCTCAGGCTGCTGCTGTTCAATGACAGATCAGTAGTAAACAAAGCTCTCCTCATCCGGGATTTGATCCTGTATGAGGAGGCCGATCTGGCACGTGTGACTGAAACCTGGCTGGCCCAGAGGAGGAGTTCCTCTCTCAGAAATTTGCCCAGCCGGGTTTCAGGTATGGCATCAGCCTCGACCCCAGGAAGGAGGGAAGGAGTGGCTATTGTAGCCAAGGAGAACCTTTGCCTGTGTAGACTCGTTGCCCGAGATTGCGGGTTGTGAGTCCCTCCTTGTGCAGTTGGACTTAGGGGTTCAGATGGGCTTGTTACTCATGTACCTGCTTCCCAGTTGCGTGTCAACAGCCCTGCCTGTCCTGCTCAAGGAGGTGGCTGGGTTGGTGGTGGAGTTCCCCGGACTTATTGTCCTGGGGACTTCAATCTGCCGTCACTCGGCGGTTCCTCTGGACTAGCACAGGAGTTCATGGCAACCATGACAACCATGGACCTGACTCAAGTAGTTCAGGGTCCGACTCATGAGGGGGGGGACACACCCGACATGGTAGTCCTCTCGGGGCAATTGAGTAATGGTCTGAGACTAAGGGGCTTAGAAGCATTGCCTTTGTCATGGCCAGACCATTTCCTACTGCGGTTTGATTTCCTGGCTCCAATCCTCCCCCGCAGGGAGGCGGAACCGATTAAGAGGTTCCACCCCAGACGCCTGATGGACCCAGAGGGCTTTCAGAGGGCGCTTGGGGTTTTACCAGATTCACTCGTCCACAGCTCGGTGGAGTCTCTTGCTGAGGCCTGGAACAAGGCTGCAGCGGAGGCTCTTGACCGAATTGCGCCATTGCGACCTCTCTGTGGCATTAGACCCCGTAGAGCTCCATGGTTCAACGAGGAGCTCCGGGAGTTGAAACGCCAAAAGAGACGTCTAGAGAAGCGATGGAGGAAGAGCAGGTCCGAATCCGATCGAACACTTGTAAGAGCTTTTATTAAGACCTACAAAGTGGTGCTCCAGGCGGCAAGATGCGCGTACCATGCCGCTTTGATTGCATCAGCTGAATCCTGCCCTGGCCACTCTGTTTAGGGTGACCCACTCCCCTTCTAAATCAGGGGGGAGTTGGGGAGGCCTTGCAGGGCAGTGCCGAGGAATTTAACTCGTTTTTCACTGATAAAGTCGCTCGGATCCGGGCAGACCTCGACTCGAATTGTATAGAAATATCGGCTGACAACGAGTCAGTCGAGGTGACTGGGGCTACACGTCTTTGTCAATCTGTCTGGGAGTGGTTTGACTTGGTGACACCTGATGAAGTGGACAAGGCCATTGGAGCTGTGAGTTCCGCCACCTGTTTACAGGATCCGTGTCCCTCTTGGTTGGTTTCGGCCAGCCGAGAGGTGACACGGAGCTGGATCCAGGAGATTGTCAACGCCTCCTTGGGGAGGGGGTCCTTTCTGGCCCCTTATAAGGAGGCACTTTTGCGCCCCCTCCTCAAGAAGCCTTCCCTGGACCCAGCCGTGCTTAATAACTACTGTCCAGTCTCCAACCTTCCCTTTATGAGGAAGGTTGTTGAGAAGGTGGTGGCGCTCCAACTCCAGCGGTCCTTGGAAGAAGTGGATTATCTAGGCCCTCAGCAGTCGGGATTCAGGCCCGGCTACAGCACGGAAACTGCTTTTGTTACATTGATGGATGATCTCTGGCGGGCCCGGGACAGGGGCTTGTCCTCTGTCCTGGTGCTTCTTGACCTCTCAGCGGCTTTCGATGCCATCGACCATGGTGTCCTTCTGCGCCGGCTGGAGGGGTTAGGAGTGGGAGGCACTGTTCTCCAGTGGTTCTCCTCCTACCTCTCCATCGGTTGCAGACGGTGTTAGTGGGGGGTCAGGGGTCGACCTCTAGGTCTCTCCCTTGTGGGGTGCCTCAGGGGTCGGTCCTCTCCCCCTGCTATTTAATATCTACATGAAACCGCTGGGTGAGATCATCCAAGGGCATGGGTGAGGTATCATCAATACGCCGATGATACCCAGTTATACATCTCCACCCCATGTCCAGTCAACAAAGCAGTGGAAGTGATGTGCCGGTTCCTGGAGGCTGTTGGGGCCTGGATGGGTGTCAACAAACTCAAACTCAACCCAGACAAGACAGAGTGGCTGTGGGTCTTGCCTCCCAAGGACAATTCCATCTGTCCGTCCATTACCCTGGAGGGAACTATTGACCCCCTCAGAGAGGGTTCGCAACTTGGGCGTCCTCCTCAATCCACCGCTAACATTGGAACACCATCTTTCGGCTGTGGCGAGGAGGGCATTTGCCCAGGTTCACCTTGTGCACCAGTTGCGACCCTACTTGGACCGGGAGTCACTGCTCACAGTCACTCATGCCCTCATCACCTCGAGGTTCGATTACTGCAACGCTCTCTACATGGGCTACCTTTGAAAAGTGTTCGGAAACTTCAGATCGTGCAGAATGCGGCCGCGAGAGCCATTGTGGGGCTTCCCAGATTCGCCCACGTTTCTACAACACTCCGTGGCCTGCTCTGGCTGCTGATCGGTTTCCGGTCACAATTCAAAGTGTTGGTTATGACCTTTAAAGCCCTACATGGCATCGGACCAGAGTACCTCCGGAACCACCTGCTACCGTACAGAGTTGGCCCTTCTCCGGGTCCTGTTGACTAAACAATGTAGTTTGGCGGGCCCCAGGGGAAGAGCCTTCTCTGTGGCGGCCCCGGCCCTCTGGAATCAACTCCCCCCGGAGATTAGAACTGCCCCCCCACCCTCCTTGTCTTTCGTAAATTACTCAAAACCCACCTATATTGCCAGGCATGGGGGAACTGAGACACCTCCCCCAGGCTTTTATACTTTATGTTTGGTATGTGTGTGTTGTTTGGTTTTAAATGATGGAGTTTTATATGTTACTTTTTTTTCTCTTTTAATATTAGATTTGTTCCACTGTAACATTGTTTTATTATTGTTGTGAGCCGCCCCGAGTCTTCAGAGAGGGGCGGCATACAAATCTAATAAATAATAATAATAATAATTATTATTATTATTATTATTATTATCACCCCCGTCTCCCCCCATGTAAAGCCCACGAAAGAGGGAGGCTGAGGTCCTCGGAGCAGAGCAGCCCCCTCCCCAACCGGTTCCCATAGCAACCGAGTCTAAATAGGGCTCCCCACAGCTCTGGGGCGGTCTCCCTCCCCCCCCCCCTCAGGCTGGCCGGCCCCTCCACAATGGCTCCCTGTCCAAAATTAGCTCTGCTGCACAAAAGCCAGGAAGGCAACAACCTCAGCGCTGCTCTGATGACCGAGGTTTATATTTAAACACTGATGCCTCTCAGCCCCCACTCTGGAGAGCCTATGGGGGGGGGGAACGACTCCGAGGCAAGGGCAGGAGGTCAGAAGAAGGACCTCTCTGCCCAAGGGGGGGGGGGCAGGACAAAGCTCCAAAGGGCAGAGGGGCCCAGCAGGCAGACCCGGGAATGGAGGGTCAGAGGTCAAAGGCCACCAGCCCAACCTGCTCTCCACCCCACCCACCCCTGTCCCACCAAGCCAGGGGCCCAAAAGGCAGCCGGGAGGGGTCTCTGAAAGCCGAGGGAAGAGCGCCCCCCCCCCCGGTGCCTTTGCCCCCATTCCCTCCCCACCATCACGCCCAGCCCCACCCTGAAAGGAAAGTATGTGGGGGTGGGGGATGCCATAACGCCATTATCCCATCAGAGGCCAATTCCCACTCATTGTCTCATTACAGGGAAAGTCCGGGTCGGCATGAACCCCATTACGCCCAACAAGCAGCAGGCAGGCCCCCCCCCATCCAGGGACCCCCCCCCCGAGGCTCCTCCGCTCAGCCCGCCCCCCCCTCCCCGTGAGCCTTCCTCCCCGTGGCACCTGCCCCCCCCCCCCCCGCAGCAGTGGGGTTTTTAGCACACTAACATTTCCAAGTTTTCTGGTCTAGTGCAGCCGACTTCAGCTTTTGCTCGTCATAAATGAGGCTGCAGGTCGAGGGGGGAGTCAAGGGGGGTCTCCGCATCACACACAGGCTGCACGAAGGAGCCCAGGCGCCCCCCTGCCTCCTCACCCTACGCTGCCCCCATCTGGGCTCTGCCTCTGCCACGGGGAAGGGGGGGGGCGGGCACCAGGGGGGGAAAGGCACTGCCCCCAATGCCGAGGGGGGGGGGTTGTGCATCAGAGGAAAGACCCAAGGATGGAGCTCCTGTGTGGGGAGGGGGCTGGGGGGGCCGGATCCGAGGACCCACCCTGGCCAAGAGGCCTCTCGGAGACCCTGCGGGGGGGGGGGGCAGCAGGTGGGCCAGTGAGGGGGGGGTGTTAGGGTTAGGAAAGAAGGAGCCCCTCCCCACCCTGCTGAAGCTCCAATGCCGAGTTCTCCAGCCAGGCGAGGGGGGAGGGCTGGGGTTGGGCTGCTGACCCGCCATCAGCCCCAGCCAATGGGGGGGGGCTCTCCTAGGCGAAGGTGGACATCTGGCCAAGGGGCCAGAGGGACTGGGGGCGTTCCCCCTTGGGCCAGCTGCCTTGACACAGCTGGGGGGTGAGGGGGCTGCAGGGCCGAGGTGCCTCAGAGCATGCACAGAGGGCTTCTCCCCCTGAGGGGGGTCTGCTGGCCCCTGGCAAGAACTCCCCCCCCTCCCCTTTGAGGGGGGAAGAGCAAAGGCCGCAGCCTGGGAGCCCCGGAGGAGGCTGAGGGGGGCAGGCAACCTCCACGCCTGGGGGAGGGGGGAGAGGCTTTGTCCCCCTTCCATCCTGCCTGGAAGAGCCTCCAGCCCCAGCTGTCCGTCGGTCGGGTTCGGTCAGTCACCCATAACCCACCTGCCCAGGGCCGGGCACAGATCCCAGGGGGAGGGGCACTCAGCTCAGGCGGGACCTCCTGCCCCCCCCCCCGGGAGAATTCTGGGCGCCCCCCCCCCAGCTGGACTGAGCCCCCCCCCCCCCCCCCGGGTCTGACTCACCTGCCAGCAGGAAGGTGATGAGACAGGTCTCCTTGGGCAGGTAGAGTTTCAGGCGGGAGCCACTGAAGACGAACTCCACCACCGCCTCCGAGCGGCCGGCCCGCTGCAGGAAGGGCAGGAACTGCTTGGCCTTCTGGGTGTCCTGGGGGGGGGGGGGAGAGGCCGCTGAAGGAGGAGGAAGGGGGGCAGCCCAAGGGGCCCCGGTGGAGGGGGACGGTCAGAGCAGCCCCCAGGGCCACAGGCGCTCCCCTCCCCTCCTTTGCGCTCGCCTGCCCTGCCCCTGTCCGTGGGCCCAGCTGAGGGGGGTGGAGCCTCTTTGGGCATGGGCTGCCGGCTCCTCTTTTAACCCCCCCCCAACCCCCCCACTCTTAATTATCTGCCAACAGGAAGGAGGCTGCACATCCCCCGAATGAAGGAAAATGGGCCCATAACTCCTGTTTTGTGGGGACGGCTGCCACTTGCGCATAATTATGGGGTGCCTCACCTTCCCCCCCTCCCCACGCAAACCCTCAGATGGAGGGGGGGGCACCCGCCAGGGTTGGGATGATTCCGGGTTAAGGCAGGCCAGGCGCTCCCTTTTGGGTGGGTGGGTGGGAGGGAGCAGCTTCCCCACAGGGTCCCTCAGCCCCCCCCCTGAAGGTCTCTGCTGCAGGGCACGACCTCAGGTGACCGAGGGGGGGAGGAGGAGGACGGTGGGGCCCCTCCTCCGATGCCTCCAGGCCCCCCACCTCCCGCCTGCCTAGAGGGGACTGATGCAATCCAGGGGGGTCCCTCACACACAGGAGGGGGAGGGCGGCAGGGGGGGGCTGTTTTGTCCCCCCCGTATCTGGAAGCAGCCCGCCTGGGGGCCCCCTGCCAGCCCAGAGCAGCTCCCTCGCGGGGAGGGGGGGTCAGCTGGGCCTCCCTGCCAGGCCAGGCCCAGCTCCTCCCTCTCCCGATGACTTGCCCCCACTCCAGCCTTGAGAAGCAGGGAAGGGAGAGCTGCGGCCCTCCCCCACCCTCCCGCCTGTCCTGGGTCGGTTCTCCTGCCTGCCTGGAGCGCGGATCCCAGCCCTTCTCAGGACCCCGTCGCCCCCCCCCCCCCCAGCTGGGCCAACCCCGGTCTGCCTCCCAGCTGATCGGGAGGGAGGGGTTAGCAGCCCCCTTCCTCTGGAGTGGGGAGGGGATGGGGATGTTGCAGCATCCCAACCCTGACACTTGTGCCAGCCCAGACCCCCAGTGCCCCCCCAGATTCTGCTCGGGGGGGGGGGAAGCCCAAGCTATGGGCCTGCTAGGCGTGGGGGAGGCTCCTTGGGGGCAGCTGAGGGGCCGCCAGGCGGTGGGGCCCTATCTTCCCCTCCCCTGGCACAACAGAGCTCCCCTTCTGGAGATGGGGGTCAGGGGGGGTCAGGGGGGGTCAGGGGGGTCCCTCCCCAACCAAGAGATCCTTGCTGGGCAGGCAGCTGTTTCAGCCGCAGAGAGCTGGGGGGGGCAGGGCTGGGAGAAGCCGAGAGGGGAGGGGGGGAGGGCCGGCTGAGCTCCCCCCACCTTCCTGAGACGCCCCCCTGCCCCCCCCCCCACTGCCCACGGGGGCGTGCGCATCCCAGGCAGGCGGCCCTGCTGCCCCCCCCCCCCCGACCCAGGCAATGGCTTACTCCCCTCTGGGCTGGCAGGGGGCCGCGCCATGGTCACGAGGGGGGAGGGGGAGGAGGAGGCCCAGGGCACCCCCACCCCACAGGGGGCTGCTTACCCCAGAGATGTCGGCCACTCGGTGGATGGGCACTTCCTTCTTGCTGTGCAGGCCTTTGCCGTTCTTGACCGCCCTGTTGGGGGCAAGGGGGGGGGTCAGCCACACCCAGGAACTGTGCAGCACCAGCCCTGCTCCCTACCTCTGAGCCCCTCCCTCCCTTCTTAGTGGGGGGTGGCTCTTGGGACCTATGGCTTCACCTTCTGGGGGCGCAGAAAGGACCAGCTTGGGGGGTCTCTGGAGGGGGGCAGGGACAGCAAACCCCAGGAGCCCAAAGCCCCCCGCCTGGTTTGGAGAAGGGGGCAGAAGACGCCCCACCCACTCAGCAGAGCCACCTGTTTCCAGGACCGAGCTCAGCCCCCCCCCCTCTGGACACACCGCTGGAAGGTGGGGGTGGCATTCTCTGCGGGCTCCCAGCAGCCCCTCCCCCAGGCCCCGGGACCCCCCTCCCCCTGCAAAGGCTGCCTGACTTTAGGGCTCCCCCCACTTCCTCCCCACCCCCACCCCCAGGGCCTGGCTTGGCTCCCTCGGGTGCTGGAGGACCAGCCAGGCTTCCCTTGCAGGGGGGCACGGGGTCCCTGCCCCCCCCAAGAGAGCAGCAGTGCGTGTGAGAGAGACCCCTGGCTTCTTTCTCCCCAAAGGCTGGGGGGGGGGCACTTCCGATCTCCAGAGGAGGGAGGGGGAGAAGCTGCTGGGGAGCCCTTTTCCCCCTCTTTCCCTTGACCCCCCACCTGCCCTACTGGCCACCCCCCCACCCCCCATGCCCTTTCTGGGCGAGCCTGGGCCCCTGACCACAAGGAAGTCCCTCCCCCAC
Source organism: Erythrolamprus reginae (assembly GCF_031021105.1). Taxonomy (NCBI): domain Eukaryota; kingdom Metazoa; phylum Chordata; class Lepidosauria; order Squamata; family Dipsadidae; genus Erythrolamprus; species Erythrolamprus reginae. Next base: position 98,858,850 of record NC_091955.1, read on the forward strand.
ACCACACACACATACACTCTGACATGGACACCTGGTGGGGGTGCTCCCTCCCTCCCCCCTCTAGATGCCAGCCGGCCCCCCCACCCGAGCCCCCCCCACAGCTCACCGGGCCTCAGCAGCCAGCAGTTCATCGTAGTGGGAGGAGCGCTGGTCATCATCTTGGCGGTAGCGAATGACCGTGGCCAGCCCCTTGCTGACCAGCGCTTCAGCTATGTTGCTGCAAGAGAGGGAGGTCAGCAGTCAGCCAGGGAAGGTGGGCGGGTGGGCGGGGGTCTCCCCCTCCCTGAGTGGGTGGGTAGCTGAGCCTCCCACTCCCGCCTCCCCCCAACCCCCAGGGCTGCAGGGCGTAGGGGGGTGGGGGGTGGGCAGGGCAAGGAGGCGCCCACTGCACTTCCAGCCCATCAGTGCCAAGACGGGTGGCTCCCCAACAGCCCTCCCCCTCCCTCCTCTGCTGGACACACTCCCTGGGGGTCTCGGAAACTAGGCCCACAGCCAGCCCACCCCCCGCAGGGTGTGCGTGTGTTTGTGGCTTTGGACTGGGCCCAGCGTCTGCCCAGGGTCTCCGGTGCCTCTGCCCTCCATCAGCCTCTAAGGGGCGGGGGGGGGCTCTTGCTCGGGCAGGGGCAGCGGGGGCCAGAGGAGTCTTTCCACAGAGGGGGCAGCCTCAAGGACCAGGCCGTCAAGGCTGGATACAAAAGGCCAGGCAGGCAGCCAGGAAGAAGCAGCGGCCTTTCTTCCTTCGGCCGACCACCACTCAAGCCACATGTATGGAGTGGGGTGTTGGGGCAAGAAGCTGGGAAGGTGGGGAGGGCCTCCTGGAGAGGGTCTGAGTGGCAGCCAGTGGGGGGCAGGGGACGGGGAGGTGGCTGGGCTTTGCCTTGAGGCTCTGTAAGGGGAGGGTTTGGGGAGGGGGCGGTCACAGAAGCCCCCTTTGGTCGCAGGGGTGGGGGAAGCCAGGGCCTGGGGACCGAAGCCCTCCCGCCTGACCGCCAGGATCGCCCTCCGTTCTTCTGGCTGCCCCCCAGGCCCAGCGGCCCTGACACTCACATGCCGCCAATGGTGACGGTGGCACAGGTGCGCTCCGAGAAGGCGGGAACCGTGTCGGTCGCCCCACTGGCCGGCCGAATGTAGTCTACCGTGACGTTCACCTGGAGGGGAAAGAGGCAGAGGCTGGAGGGGCTCCCGGGGGGGGACCCCCTTGTGCATCCCCACCCCCAGTGCCAGAGAGCGGGCCCCCAAGCCTTCTGCCAACAGCGACAGCAAAGGCAGCCAGAGGGTGGCCGGAGAGGCTCCTGACCGGCCTGGCTGACCATGTTGCCACCCAGCTGCCCTCCTGGACATGATCCCCACGAATGGACAGGCTGGCAGGGGACGAAGGACCGCTGTGTGAGCTCCGCCTGTCGCCCTGGAATCCATCACAGCGCAGAGGAGAGGACCACAGCAAAGTCCCCGCAGCATTTCGGACTTCAAGGGGGCTGAGAAAGTTAGAGGGAAATCGGGGGAGATTCCACCCATGGGAATTCTACAGGGAAGGACAAGACCCTCGTGAAACTGAAAAATGTGGTCACAAAAACTCAAACAAACGCAATACCTCCGAGAACCAAAAAAACAAGAGAACCAGCATGAATATACCGACAAACTGAAAGGACGCATAATTTAAAAATGAAAACAATTGGGATCTATCTATCTATCTATCTATCTATCTATCTATCTATCTATCTATCTATCTGCAAAATAGAGAGCCAGCACACAGCCCATTACTGCAAGGACAGAGTCGGGAAAGCCGAGGCTCAGAATAAACTGAGACTTGCAACAAATTCCAAAAATAATAACAAAAACAAAGTTTACATCACTACACAAAGAACAAGAGAAGAAAGTCAAGGAAACGACCGGTCGGCTAATGGAAGAAGGCGGCAAAGGGGGTGGCAGGAGGCAGGGAGGAAGCGGAGCTGCTCCAGCCGTTCCTGTGCCAGAAGAAGAACCTTCCCACCCAAAGAGGCAGGCGCAGGAGACAGAAGAGAGACGCAGGTCAAAGCAGCCCAGAAGGCCCGTACCCACCATCGCCTGGAGGGGATGCGGTGGATGGCTGTGGGAAGGAGGGGTGTCCAGTCTAGGCAAGGGAAGAGCTGGGGGTGACCTGATAGCAGGCTTCCAGTATTTGGGGGGGGCTGCCCCAGAGAAGAGGAGGAGGGGGGCCCAGAAGGCAGGACCAGAAGCCACGGAGGGAAGGTCCCTGAAGAGACAGACAGACAGACAGACAGACAGACAGAATTTCCAGACCAGTGGGGGAGGGGGGGCAATGGGCCAGGAAACGGCTTTCCCTTCAGAGTTTCTGGGGGGGGGGGGAATGTTTCAAGAGGAGACTGGACAGACGACCTCAGAGCTCACACCTTAGTGAGGCCAGGGAGGCTGCCCGCTTGCACCTCGGTGCCCGGCTGGTGCCTGGGGGAGGAGAAACCCTCACCCGGAGCCAGTCGAGGCCTCTTCAGGAATGACCGGAAGGCCACGTCCACCGATGCTGCCCCAAAGGTCACCCTCCCCCCACATACCCAGACCGTCACTTGAGGCGCTCTGCCCACCTCTGGATGCTCCCCCGGGTGCCAACTTTTCACCCACCAAGACCCCGCAGCACAGAAGCCGTGAAAAGAACCGAGACGGTCTAAGCAAGGGCCAGGCCAGCACCTCCCTCCCCTTGCTCTGGGACTCAGACCGTCCATCGGTCACCCGGCCGGTCTCTTTCGAGAGGCCCCATCAGAGTGGACGCGCACAGAGGCAGCAAAGCAGGCGGCTGCCTTGAAGGCCTAAAAGCCCACAAAGCTGCGACTGAGCCAAACGGTCCCGTGTGGGGAGCTCCGGCACAGTCCAGGTTACGGGTTCAAACAAGCCCTTGTCCTAACCAGAAAAGATATCCGCTGCCCTGACCAACAGGCTGAATCCAAACGTTTCTCACTGCCAGAATTAAATGTGGGGAAGGCTGGGCCCAGCCCTCCCCTCCCCTCCCCCCGGATGGTGGAGAAAAGAGTCTGGGGGCCGGATGGTCTCTGGAGCTCTCACGGACTGCCGCCCTGCCACAAGGGAGCGCCAGCAAAGGGCCACACAGGGTCCACAGCTGGCCCACCAGTCGCTCAGCCCTTGACCGCTGCGTCCCAGGGGCTGCCCTCCTGCAGGGAGACCAGGCAAGGAGCCCCAAGGCAGGAACCCAGCTGGTCATTCCTGGAACGGAGGCCTTGGAGCTTGTCCAGCTGACTTGCCTGCCCACCTGGCCAGAGGCAGAATCGTGTCCCACCCCCGCAGATCGTATACCGAGCATCCTGAGCCCAGCTCCACACCGCCTGCCTGGGCACAAGGCACAAGGCTTCGGAGGCGCCCTAGAGAACCACCGGGTGCCCCTTGGCCTCCAGCACAGCTGCCCTTTGGAGCCCCCACCCTGCCGAGTAAAGCTGCTCTGAGGTACCTCCGCTGCAGGAATTTGTGGCTCTGGAGGCAATCCTGCTTTAGCCGCACTGGGGGAGGGGGCTCCTGTGTCGATGGCTTGGGGTCATCATTATGCAGAGAAGCCATTTTGCTTCTTGACCCCAGGCCCATGATGGCATGCCCAAGGTCGTACACAGAGCCCTCTCTGCTTGCGCGCACGCCGTCGCCCCAGGCTGGATCTGTGGGGCGTTTCTTTCGTGAGCTTCTGTTTCCTTTCAATCGACGAAAGAGAAGCGCAGTTTGGGCACTCCATGTCTAAAAGGTCTGCCATCACTGCCCAGGCCAACCAGCAACGCTGTCCCAGTCCTGACTGGGGGCCTGGAGGCCATGTGGGCCCAGATGTGCAGGAACAGACTCCAGCGCAGCCCCACCCAACTAAACAGCTGTGGCAACACCATAACAGTGGGTAATCAATTACAACTTTTGAAAAGCCAACTATGATACCACAGACGCCGACCTCTCACCTCTTGGCTGGCAAATGTTGTTCCCTGGCTGTACTATTGCTAAAGACCACCACAACATCTTTTTGCTCAAAATCAAAAGTGTGATTAAACTACACGCGCCACCAATAATCACCAAAACCCAGGAAAACAAATTACCCATAAAAATAAGGAAGCTTCAATCCAAAGAAAGATCTCGCATCCGGCTCCTTTGATCAGGGACTTTGAGGAGAATGAACGGGGTCCATCTGTGTGGGTTTATCAGAGGAATCGGAAAGTAAGAGTGAGGGAAAGTTAGGGCCTGGGGAACCTCCAGAGATTGCAGAACCCCCAGCTGTGGTAATGTTTGAGGCAGAGGAGGAGGGAGGGATATTGTGGACCCAATATTAGATTCTAGGGTAAGAAGAATGCGAGGGAGACAGGAATATCTCAGGCCACATAGATCTAGGCACTGAATACTTCAATGCACAGCTTCCAAGTCTTCATTGGGGATTAATTACTGATAATTAACCGAGCCGGACAGAACATTTGGCAAAAAACAAAACTGGCTATGTTGCTAATTTTAAAAGCTGCTACAAAAACCTATGCCACCAAATAAAAAAACTGAATGTACCAATTATCACATCAATCAAAAAGAAAATTCTCTGTGCACAAAATCCACTATTATGTATTTATTCGTTCGTTCATTTGATTTTTATGCCACCCAACTCCCTACGGACACATGCACACGCGCCTTCTGTAACTTTTTAAACAACCAATTCAAAAACTCGAGATCCATCCCACCCCTTAAAGGACCAAATAGTAAAGACTATAATGATGAAGCTGCTACAGCCAATCTCTTTAACGTGTTCTTTGACTCAGTTTTTATAAAAAGCAATGGCTCATACTCAATATTTCCTAGTCGTACCACAAATAACTACAACAATCTAACACAAATTGATTATACATTAGATAATGAAAAGGCATTACATAACCTAAAACAATCTCTATCTACTGGACCTGACTGACCATGTGCACACTTCATTAAAAAGCTCTCCAGGGCCATAGCTGAAAATCTAAGCATAATTTTTGAAAAATCCTTCAGGACTAGCTCCTTATCCAACTTATTATGGTCACTAGCCACAGTCATCTCTATCTTCAAAAAGGAGAGCCAAGTAACATTGAAAAGTACAGACCAATCTCTTTATGTTGAGATACCTGCAAAGTCATGGAATCAATCAGAAAAAAATCCATTACCCTCCACTTAGAAACTAACCCCCTACTCTCTAACAATTTGGTTTCAGAAAAAAAATATTCTGTAATTTGCAACTCCTGCACTGCAAAAACATATGGACTACACAACTCAATCTGGTAAAACAATATATGCAATTTACATAGACTTTTGTAATGCCTTTAATTCAGTGGTACATGAAAAATTACTTCTAAAACTAAAATCTTATGGCATCTCCTGACCCCTACATGATTGGATAACTGCATTCCTGTCAAACAGGCAACAATTGGTTAAAATCCAGAGCATCCTATCAAGTCCTGCACCTGCCAACAGTGGTGGCCCCTCAAGGCAGCGTTCTAGGACCAACACTCTTCATACTCTACATAAACGACCTTTGTGATCATTTTATAAGCCACTGAGTTCTCTTCATCGACGATGTTAAAACCATTTAACACCACCGACAATGCTGCTATCCTTCAAAAAGACCGTGACGATGTATCAGAATGGTCGGACAACTGGCAAGTTCAAATCTCAACCAACAAATGCTCTGTCTCACACATTGCAAAAAGAATCAAACTACAAACTATAAGCTTGAAGGACACGGCATTGTAGACCACCCTGGCTCTGTCAAGGACCTTGGGCGTACTCGTATCCAATGACCTAAGTGCCAGGGCCCACTGTGGCAGCATTGCCCAATAGGCACAGATCTAATCGTGCGTAGCTTCTTCTCTGGCAATATTAATCTACCAACCAGAGCAAACGGAACATTTGCAAGACAGCTCACCTGTATGGAACCCACATTGCATATCGGACATCAATACAACTGAGAGAGTCCAGAAATACTCCACGAGAAGGGCCCTCCGCTCCGCTCCTCTGCTCGCAACACACACCTTACACCACCAGACTTTGGGCTCAGACAATTGAGCGCTGCGTCGCCTTCAATCTCATCTAAATTTAGTTCATACCATCAGTTGCCCACCTGTCCTACCTGCCAATGGTTTCGTCAGCTTCAACCGCAACAATACACACACACTCAATAGACACAAACCTAATGGAAACCGCTGCAAACTCAGCTGCAGACAGTACAACTCCAGCAACAGAGCCACCATAGCCTGGAGGACATTTCCTGCCTCTGTGGGTTTCTGCCCCCAGAACTTTAACCCTCGACCTCTCCCCACTCCCAAGAGGTGCGTAAGGGCCGGGCACAAGCGCACCACCGTGCCTGCCATCCCTGTCTTACCCTCCTCTTTTATCTGCACTTACTTTGCCTATGTATATGTTTATACCTACTACACCTGCTATTATTTTGTATAGGGTTGACCGACAAACAAAACAAACACAAATTGCTGCACAGCCACACCCGCTCGAAAGGCTGCCCGTTCCCCAGCCCTGGATTCTGACAGGAGAGGCTGGGGATGGATTCCGGGCTGGGGGCAGGAGGGAAGGGTGAGCTGACCAGGCTGGTGCCTGCAGGGGAGGAAGGGGTCACCAGCCCTCCTGCTGCGGGGCAAGGGGGACGCTCTCCCCGCAGGCAAAGGCTGGCAAGGGACGAAAAGAGACCCCCGGCCAATTTCTCCCCACCTGAAGAGCTCCTCCTCTATGGGAAGGGAGCCCCCCTCCCGGAGGGGCCCTGTGGGGAGACACAAGCCGAGGGGTCCATGGCTGACGGCCAGGACTGGACGGTGGGGCCATTGGAGCTGTTCCAGCTTCTTGGAATGGACTTGGGGGCAGTGAAGGACGCTGGTGGCCCAGAGCTGAGTGAGGCTGTTTTGGTGCCCAGCCAAAGGAAAGAGAGCCCCCCCCTCACATGCACACCCCTCCCCTCAGCTCGTGGCTGCAACGTGCCACCCTGCACCCGCCAGGCCTGGGGAGGCCGCCCGCCCGCGCTCCCTCCCTCCCTCCGTCCCTCGCTCCCTCCCTGGGCGGTCTCTGGGTCCCGTTGCAGGGCACCCTTGATCTAGCCGGGCGGCAAGGGGAGGCAGCCGGTGGCTCAGCCTGTCGTTCCCGATCAGCAGTCAGCGTGGCCTGGGGCGGCTTTCGGTCATTAGCACAAAGGGATTTTTCATCACTGGACACAATCAAATTAATCTGAAGTGAAAAACGTGGCGCTGACAAAAGGCATTTGGATTAAACTGACCTCGGCCAGGGTGGGCCACCCTCCACACACCCACGCACACACACAGCCAAGCGGCCGGCCAGCTGTCAGCCCCGAAGGGTCTCCAGCCAGCAAGGGCAGATTCTCCTTGGGCAGCCCAGACCAGAGAGCCGCCCCACGGCACCCGGGGGGGGCAGAGCAAAGGGCCACCAGGGGCAGCACGGCCCTCCCCCTTGGCCGCCCCTCAGTCTCAAGGCCAGGAGGAGGCCTGGCCCACCCCTCCCCAGAGAGACGCTGGCATGGAGGGGCAGGGATCGAGCCAAGCGTTCCCATGCGCGGAGATCACGCCCCAGTCCAGTCTACGGGTCTTCTCCACCAGTCCAGCCCCTGACCCAAGGAAGAGGGGGCAGCGGGGGCCCAGAGCTTGTTATGAAGCTGGTCCGTGGGCTGCCAGGAGGGCAGTCGGGGGCACCTGCCAGCTGCCCCAAAGGAGCCCCTGGCCGTGGGGGGGCAGGGAACAGCCACTGCCCCAGAAGGGCTGCCCTCCCACCTGTCCAGGTTCTCAGCACCAAGCAGCTTCTGCGGACGGTTGGCATGGAGGGGCAGTAGCCCCAAGGAAGCCCACCCCTCCCCACCTCCACCCCAGCAACAGGGGAAGTAACCAAATTTTAAGAAAAGCCAAAGTCACAGATGGAAACTGTCAATAGTACTGACGGCGAGAGGGGTCTGGGAATCTTGGTGGACAACCAGCTAAACAGGAGCCAGCAATGTGCAGGGGCAGCCAGGAAGGCCACTACAATCCTGAGTAGCAGAGGGATACGATCTAGGACTAGGGAGGCACTCATACCACTCCGTAAAGCCTTAGGTTGACCACCCCTGGAGTCCAGCATCCGGTTTTGGTCACCAGACTACAAAAGGGACACTGGAACTCTGGAGGAAGGGCAGAGGAGGTCAAGCAGAAGGATGAGGGGACTGGAGAGTAAAATGTGTGAATAGAGGCTGCAGGAACTGGGCATGGTCAGTCTGGAGAAGGTCCAGGGGAGACAGGATAGCAGTGTTCCCAATACTTGAGGGGCTGCCCCAGAGAGGAAAGAGGGGGCCAGGCTGTCTTCCAAAGCACCAGAAGGCCGGACAAGGAGCAACGGATGGAAGCTGACCAGGGAGAGATTCAACCTGAAAACAAGGAGGGACTTTCTCACGGTGAGAGTGGTCAACCAGGGGAGCTCCAGCCCTCGAGACTTTCAAGGGGACACCAGACGGGCATCTGTCTGGGGTGGTGAAGGGTTGGACTAGATGACCTCTACAAGGTCCCTTCCCACTCCAATAGTGAATAAAAATTGAAGAGAAAACCCGAGCCCATGCAGGTGACCTCACCTTGTCCAGCTGGGGGGGGGGGTGAGAGAGGTTTCCAGACAACAAGCCCGGATCGGCCACACGTCCCACGGCAAAAGGGGGCAGGAAGAGGCCTTTCATGCAGGGGTCCCTGCAGCCCACCCCCACCCACCCCACAGCCACGGCCGGCTGGACGCCACTCACCTTCTTCCCGATCAGCTTCTTGCGCAAGAACTCCCTGGCCTCGAACATGTAGGGGATGTCGTAGAGGGGGCGGAGCTTCCGGTTCTTGTCCTGGGGGGAGGAGGAGGAGAGAGGCGGGGTCAGCGGTGCCCACAAGAGCCTGGGGAGAAGGGCCTTCTGCCCAGCTGGCGGTCTCTGAGGTCCCAGGCGGGAGACGGGCAGCCCCAAGGCAGGGGGGCAAAGGCGGGGTGGGTCCAGCCTCTTTCCCAGAGCCCCACCCCGGGGGAAGCCTAGTGGAGGGAGCCACCCTGTGGGCGATGGGGGGAAATAAATGCTGGAACCAGCCCCCCCCCCAACCCTCTGCAGCCCAAAGCCCGGATTAGCTTCTCGGCAGCAGTGTTTCTAAAACGGCCCCCTGTCCCCCCCAAAACGAGAGGATGGAAGGGTGGCTGAGCATGATGGGTCCTCCCCGTTTGGTGGTGGCAACCCAGGTGTTGAGCAGCAGCCACCGACGCCCCTGGGACCCCGTTTGGGTTCTCCTCTGCAAAGGCTCCGAGGGGGGAGGGCCAGCAGGGCTGTAATTGCGGATGGTCACTGAACGAGGAGGCGGCGGCCGCAGAACCACCAGGGAGGAAGAGGCGATGACACGTCCAGGGCGGGAGGGCAGGCAGAGCTAAGCGGCCGACGGCAGAAGCCCCTCGGCATGAACCCACCCAACGGCTGGCCTGGCCAAGGGGAAAGGCAGGAGGGGGCCGGGGGGAGGGTCCCACAGGAAAGGAACAGGGAAGGACCTTCGGGGGGCTCTCAGACCGCCCAGAGGAGCCCACACAGGGCAGAGGGAGGAGCCCTGGTTCGGGGGGGGGCTCCCACTGAAGTCCTCTCCCCTTCCAGCTGCCCAAGAGCCCTGTCATGGGGGAGGGTGGGTTGGGGGCTCCTGGGAGGCTGCCTTGGAGGGAGAGGGGGGCTCCTCCTGACTGGCCCCTCCCCGTTTTGCTGTCTGGCCGGAGAGGCTTGTGGGCAGCGTGCCTGGGCTGGCAGGGCAGCCGTCCAGCAAAACTGCCCTTCCTCCAGGTGCCCTCAAGGGAGGAGGGGAGGTGGCAGTGGAGACCCCAGGGGCCCCTCCCCCCTGGAAAGCCTTCCTCCCCCTCCCCCTTTATCTCCTCCGCACAGCACCAGACTCAGCTGGCTCCGCAAAAGCCTTCGCAGGAGATTAAGCCCCCCTCCCTGGTCTGCAGAAGCCTCCTCTGGAAGGGGGCGTCCCCAGAGGAATCCCCCCCACCCGCTCAGCTGTATTTCAAGCTGCAAAGCCGGCGGTGGGACTGGCAGAGACTGGAGGTGGACGAGACCCCAGTTGAAGGCAGAGCCTGCCCGGGAGGGGCCTCCGAGACCGGACATTCTGGGCAGGAGAGGACGTGGCCGGGGGTGGGGCCCTTTCGTATTGACGGGAGCCCCCACCACAACTGCCTTGGGGCCCCTGCCGGCTCCAGGACAGCCCCGGAAGCCGGCTCCCCACCCCCTACAGCAGGGGGCTCCGCTTGCCCAAAGCCCCCCCACCCACAGGAGGAGGGCTTCCCTTGGGGGCAGAGAACGACGGACGGGGCCGGGCAGCTGAGGGAGAGGCTGCCCCTTCAGTCGGGGGGGGGGATGGAGACCCACGCACCAGCTCATATCTTTGCGTGCAAATTGATAAATAATTTCACAGACGATAAAGCCCCTCAATTAATCTTCCACCCAAGTCACACCAAATAAAATCAATTAATTTGCACCAGGGGTCGGGGGCACAGCAGGACCCCCGACCCCTGTAGGCCCTCTGACCCCCCCACCCGGCGACTGATCGCTTCCTCCTGTCCAGCCCCACAAGCCCCAAGCCCCCCGACATTCTGGCAAAGGGGGGGAGGCAGCCTTGATCTCCCTGAAGAGCAAAGCAGCGCTTGTGCCCCCTCCCATCAGCCCATGACCTCCATCCGCCCCATGAGCTCAGAACCTGGCCAGGGAGCCCCCCCCCCAAGATAGGACACCTTCCAAAGATGGAGCCCCACAACTCAGCAGGGGGAGGAGAGGTCATTTCCTCCTTATTCCCCTTCCCCACCCCCACGCTTGGCCCTGACCGGGGGGGGGGGGAGGTGTCTCTGGGCCAAGTAGCCCACCCTCCTTCCTGCAAGGAGCAGCAGCACAAGTGAAGGGGGGGCAGGGTCTTCCCAACCTGACCCCCCCCCCAAATGGTCTCAGCAGCCCCAGAAGCACGTAGTCGCAGCCTTGCCGGGAGGCCGAGTTTTCTTCTAAGGGAAGAGCAAAAGGAACCTGGGGGGGGCGCGGGGGGGGGCAGACTCAAGTAGCAGACAGAAGAAACTCCGTCCTTCTGGAGGGTCTGCAACACAGCTGAGCTACAGGACGCCTTCTCAGCCTCAACCTATTGGCTCGGGAGGGACCTTGGAGTCCGAGTGGATGACCTGGATGACCGTTCAAATAGGAGCCAGCCGTGGGCAGCAGCAGCCAAAAAAGCCCACACAGTTCTAGGCTGCATCAACAGAGGGACAGAATCAAGATCGCGCAAAGGGTTAATGCCACTTTATGAGGCCACAGGTGGAATCCTGCAGTCAGTTCTGGTCACCACGATGCAAAAAGGACGTTGAGACTCTAGAAAGAGTCCAGAGAAGTGCCACAAAAGTGATTAGGGGACTAGAGGCTAAAACATAGGAAGAACGGTTGCAGGGACTGGACATGGCTAGTTTGATGGAAAGAAGGACCAGGGGAGACATGATAGCAGCCTTCCAGTATCTCTCAGGGGCTGCCACAAAGAAGGAGTCAGGCTGTTCTCCAAAGCACCTGAGGGCAGAACAAGAAGCAATGGGTGGAAACTAAACAAGGAGAGAAGCAACTTAGAACTAAGGAGGAATTTCCTGACAGTCAGAACAGTTGATCAGTGGAACTGCTTGCCTCCAGAAGTTGTGGATGCTCCAAGACTGGAGGTTTTTTAGCAATGTTGGATAACCACCTGTCTGAAGTGGTGTAAGAGTCCCCTGCAACAGCGGAGCCTGCCTAGGGCAGCCCGAGGGGCCCCCGCCGTAGCCATGGCCGGGGGAGCAGAGAGAATCGAGCCTCGAGGGCCCCTTCCCTGGCCCACCTCTGGAAGCTGCTACGGACAGGCCCTGCGGCAGAATCCAGGCAGCACTGCAGCAGCCGAGTTGGAGGCCAGGCCCCAGCCCCTCCCCCGCAACCGCCAGCTCTCCGGCAACCCAGATGAGCAAAAAAAAACAAACCCCAAAGCAACCCAGGGTCCTTGGCAGCCTCTGATGGCAGGGGTCAAGCAGAAAACCCCTCAGCTCTTTTCCTCCCTGTGGTCTTGAGAAGTCATAGACAGGACAGGATTGGCCAGACCAAGGGCAGCAAAGCTGGCTCTTCTGTGTCATGATTGGCTCAGGAATTCTGGGAGTTGAAGTCCAGAGGTCATAGGACAGCCACCTTTGCCCACCCCTGAGTTTAGACTATTCATGACTGGGAGGGCATAGCAACTAAGTCGGCCAGTGATGAGCTAACCACTTCCGAGTCTGTGCAGAGAATCGAAACTGAGAATCTTAAGGCTGGGCGTGGCTCACTCTCCACTCTGCACTCTGCTGACATGAAACTGACTGTTCTCTGCTGCCTGTAAGTGCTTGAAGAAGAACTCTGCTAATGGGGTTGTAAATTCATCTGTTACCAAGTTTATAAAGAAGTTTATGAACACAGCTGAATCACACATCTGTGCCTGCTTCTGGTTTTGTTTCTGCAACAAACTTTAATACAACAATACGGCAAGTTCTTCATGGCTAACCCAGAGCAACCCCCCCCCCCGGAACACCTCCTCCCCACTTGAGAGCTATTTATGGCCTTTCCATCGCCTGCACCCCAGAGAGGAGCCGTGACCCCTCCAACCGCTCCCCACCCCATCAGCCAGCTCAGCTTCAAGCAGGACCATGCCTGGAAATCACAACAAAACCTCCCTGTGGACGCATAAACCCTCCCCCCCCCATTATGTGGACACATAAGCCCCCACCCCCCTGCAGGCCGACAGGCTTCCAAGACTGGTGCAACCCCCCCCCCCCGCCCTCTATCACCGACTGCAGGGCCCTGGGCTGCCCCTGTGGCGGCTCTGACCCACTTGACCGAGAGGCCAGCGGACGGAACCAGAGCGGGCAGCAGTGGCCAAACTGCCCACTCAGCGCCACCCACGGACAAACCGAGAGGGCCGGATCGATGGACGGAGATGACCTGCTGGATGGGGCAGACACCACTTATGGCTCAAACCACTCAACTGCGCAGCTCATGAACCCCAGCCCATTCTAGGCAGCCCCTCTGCACGGGGTGTGGGTGTGTCCGTGGGTATGTCTCTGTGTGTGTGTGTGTGTGTGTGCCACCCTCCCAAACGACACCAGGACCAGCAGGCCGGAGGGGAAGCAGAACCGGCTGCAGAGCCACCTGCTCCCACCTTCACACACACACAACTGGGGGGTCCCGGCATGCTTCCCCCCCCCCCCCGGTGTGACCCTCGCACGGGACAGGTGGGGCAGCAGGCTTGGCTGGCAGACGGGCTCGAATCCAGGGCAAGGCAGCGTCCGAGCACTTCTGCCTCCGGGACACTTTCCAGGCGGAAGGGCTCAAACATGCCTCCCTTGAGGGGGGGGGGCTTTTAAGTGGGACGCTGAGTCTGCACCCACCCCAGAGGTGGAGGCCTCAGGCCACACAAAGGGGTCTTAACACATCACAACTGGGAGCGTGCTGGTAATCTCTCTCTCTCTCACACACACACACACACACACAGAGACCTCCTCTGCATCTACAGTCACCGCCTCTTCCCCTCCCCCCTCCCAGCCCCCCCCCCCCAAATTTAAATCCCACCTGGGTCTGCAGAGAAGAGCTCCGAATGAAAAGTCTCAGCTGCAAGCGCTGTCTGATTTGGGGGCTGGCACCAATGAGCCCTCCTCGGGCATTCTCCCCCCAGGAAGCCTGGACCCGTGTGTGTGTGTGTTGTCAAGAAAACCGGACAGACTGGAGGATGCCCAGAGGGAGACAAACAATCAGCCCTGGGCCTAGAAAGGTTGTGCTGCGCGGAGAGGCCTCGCTCGGAAACCACAATGGCCTGAAAACTCCTGAGGTGGTAAATGGAAAATCCCACGGGTGCCACGGACTTCCCAGGCCATGGTTGAGGCAGTCGCTGTGGTGGTGGAGCTGCCACGAAATGCACTTTTATTCAGCGCCCTGCATTGACTCTGCTGCCGCGGACGGCACTCCCGTGACAAGTGAGAGGCCGCAACGGTTACAAATGGAGAGATCGGCCACCAGGCAGCCGCACAAGGCCGGGAGGAGGGCTCCGAGGAGACCTCGGGTGGCAGCCCCTGGCTGACCTTTGCCATCTGGGTCCGCGGCCGTCACTGCAGCCACCAAGGCCGCCTGGCAGTGGGGGCACCATGGAGGCAGCTGCAGTGTCCGCAGTCCCACCCGGTCCCCTTCGCGACCCTCCCAGGCGGCTCCCCACAAGCAAAGTCAAGGGGGAGGCTCCCGCCCGCCTGGCCTTTCCTCCCACGGAGCCCCCGGGCAGCGCCAGGGCCTGGCTCGGTGGAGTGCCCGCCCACAGCCCCTGCCCGCCTGGGCTCTGTGGCGCCTGCAGCGCTGGCCCACCCACTCCAGCCCTCTCCCCGGGGGGCACTCCCGCTTGTGACCAACACAAGGAGGCCAGTAGTGCCACTGCTAAGCGACGCAGCCACGCGACGGGTTTTGAGGACACCAAAGTCCCCTCGGCAGCAGACACTCGCGGCGCCCCAACGGCAATCCACCTCGTAGCTTGAGGTGGCTGCCCCCTCCTCTGATTGCGGGTCTGGGGGTTTCCTTTGGCGGCTGTCTGTCACCTCTGGGGACTTTCATGTATTATTTATTCAGTTAAGGGCTCTGGGAGGATGGAAAGGAGGAAGGGCGTGAGGGGCGGGGAGGGCTTGTCCCAAGAGCATCCTATCCCCCCCACCCTGACCTCACCAGGTGGGCCAAGACTTCCGGGGAGGGGCGTTGGGGGACAGCACTAGAAGGGGAAATGGCCGCCTGAATTGCCGATTGGTTATCAGTGCTGGCCATGTGGGTGCCGCCCGCCCCCCACTGCGCCCCCCCATCCCAGGTCGAGCTGGCAAGAAGGGTGGCCGCGTGGCTCGTCTGTGACCTGTGGACTTCAACTCCCAGGACTGCTGAGCTGGCGTGAGTGGCTGAGGGATTCTGGGAGTTGGAGTCCACAGGTCACGGAGGAGCCAACGCTGCCCACCCCGACCGAGGCCGAAGCCCAGAGGACCGGGAGGAGCACAAGGAGGGGAAGGGGCTGCAGCCCAGTCTCGGATTGGATCAACAGATTATTTTATTGGTTCCTGAAGCTGCTGTAGAATGGATCCCTCATAAAACAAGAGGATTTCAAAGACAGGCCTCTCAGATCAGAGTCCGGGGGGGGGGGGGGGGCAATGCAGGGGCCGCTCCCTGCAAGACCTCCACGGGCAGAGCGCAGAGGGCCAGGAGTGTTTCAGAGCAGCCCCAGCCATTCAGCCTGGCCGGGTGGAAGTGGGGTCCCCCTCCCCCTCCGAGAGCAGGGGATGAGGGCAAGGCGAGAGGGCCCCTCCCAAAGACGCCCAGGGAGGAGGGGTGACGGGCGTGCAGAGCAAGGCTGGCCGGGTCCTGCTGTGAGCCCCCCCCCGCCTCCTCCCCCTGCAGGCGGCCGTGAACTGCGAGGCCTCTGGAGAGAGGATCCGCTGGCCGATTCCTTCCGCTCCAGCCATTCTGGGACGGAGTGACCCATATTCCTTCCTTGCTTCTGCTCCTGGATGGATACGCTGACATTCTTCCGCACAATTTGCCAATACAACCGAGGAGCCGTTGCTCCACTCGTGCCTGCCACGCGCCAGGTCCTGGGGCTGCAACGTGGACCCACATCCCGTGGCTCTCCCGGCCCTCCACCCCTGGGCTGAGCCCCTCCTGCTGGGAGCGTGGCTCCTTCTGTCCCTCCGGGAACCTCCGTCTTGGCCAGGGGCTCCTGGGAAAGTCGAAGCGGGGGCCACGGCCTCTCTGGACGGCAGCACTCCCGTCCTTGGCCTCGCCCCTCCCCTCGCAGACCCCACTCCTTCCGTGGGAGAGCGCCCCCCCAGGGCCGCTCCCCACTGTCCAAGGGGGTCTTTGCTGGGGGCAGGAAGTCTGGGTGGCATTCCCCCCCTCAGCACCGGCCCAGCCAAGGGTCACGGTGGGCCCCAGCCCTGGCCCCAGCCCGCTGAGCACCATTTCGGCTCCCCAACCACAGTTTCTTTTACAGGGTGGGCCTCAACCATGGAGCCTGACCGGCCCCTCACTGACTGACCCAGTTAAGAGGAGAAGTCATTATCCCAATGAAGCCGCTGGCCCTCATGCGTTCAATAAATGTATGTCGCAGCACACGCTTTCTATTTAATAGGTACTAAGAGGTATTAATATTAATTATTATCTATTAATTAGATGATCCTCGGATTGTGTTACACAGGACCCAGGAGGTGCGGCAGGCTTCCCCCAGGCTGGACTTCGGAGGGGGGGAACCAGAAGCCCTCGAGAGTGGCCAGCCTGCAGCCGGGGGGGGGGGGGCAGAGGAGGGGACGGAGAGACCCTCCGATTGAAGCTCAGAGAATCAAGGAGCAGACGGGGGCAGCCCCCAGAAGCAAGAGACAGGACCGGGGGGGGGGACTGAGGACCATTCGGTCAGCGACTGTTCAGTGTTAAGAAGGGGGTGCTGGACACAGGGACCCACTTCCGATCCCCAAAGAAAGAAAGCCAGGCTTCTTTCCCCAGGCTGCCCACAGCGACCTCCTTGCGAGGCCTGGTTGGGGTGGCCCCGGTGGGTCTAAGCCGGGCGCGCTCGGAGAGCAAGGCATGGCGGAAAGGGGGGGCTTTGGGGGGGGCCTGCAGGTGCCCTGGAATGGGCCTGGACTGGATGGAGTGGGAGCTCCCTTAGCGACCCAGGAGCCCTGGGTAACCATGGCAACGGGGAGTGCCCGATCTGCAGTCTATCGCATCACTGGCAGGAAATCTCCTCCGAACTGGGATCCCATCAAAGAACCACAAGATCCAAGTAGTGCAGACAACGGGAGTCTTGACCGTTATAGCAATGGACTTAAACAACAGAACTTCATATTCAGGACTTACTGAACTCCGCTGCCTTTGGCGGGAGGGGCCGAGAGCGAGGAGCCCCCTCCCCCAAAGGCTCCGCCATGCCGTAAAGACACCATGTTTGGGGGGAGGGGAGTGGGCCGTGTCCCTACGACCGACCGTGCAAGGGACGCTGAGCGGCTGCTACTCTGTCGAACTCTGCACCTCACGCATGGCCTTGGCCAACGAGGCCCCCGTGCCAATCTGTGGGTGGCCAAGGAAATGATGTTGAAAGAGCAGCACTGGCATTCACCCAACCGAGGGGGGTCCAGGCTGGACCGGCCACCTGGGAGCGGATGGCGCAGAGACCCAGACGTTGTAGAGGCAAAGTTCTCGGTTTTGAAAGTGCAGATGCCTTTAGAAAAGAAGCCATCTCGATCTAGGTCTCACTAATAATAATAATAATAATTAATAATAATTTATTAGATTTGTATGCCGCCCCACTCCGAGGACTCGGAGCGTCTCACAACAAGCAAAAACATCATATACCACTCCAATATTAAAACAGTTTTAAAAACCCTTATTAAAAAACAATCCTACAACCCAAGCAAACCATACATAAAACAAGACAGCTAAGGGTATATCAATTTCCCCATGCCTGGCGACATAGGTGGGTTTTTAGGAGTTTAGGAAAGGCAAGGAGGGTGGGGGCAGTCCTGATCTCTGGGGGGAGTTGATTCCAGAGGGCCAGGGCCGCCCCAGAGAAGGCTCTTCCCCTGGGTCCCACCAGATGGCTTTATTTTGTCGACGGGACCCAGAGAAGGCCAACTCTGTGGGACCTAACTGGTCGCTGGGATTCATGCGGCAGAAGGCGGTCTCGGAGGTATTCTGGTCCGATGCCATGTAGGGCTTCATAGGTCATAACCAACACTTGGAATTGTGACCGGAAACTGATCGGCAACCAATGCAGACTGCAGAGTGTTGGTGTAACATGGGCATACCTGGGGAAGCCCATGACTGCTCTCGCAGCTGCATTCTGCACGATCTGGAGTTTCCGAACACTCTTCAGGGGTAGCCCCATGTAGAGAGTGTTACAGTAGTCGAGCGATGAGGGCATGAGTGACTGTGAGCAGTGAGTCCCGGTCCAGGTAGGGCCGCAACTGGCGCGCCAGGCGAACGTGGCCAAACGCTCCCCTGGCCACAGCTGAAAGATGGTTCTCTAATATGAGCTGTGGATCGAGGAGGACGCCCAAGTTGCGGACCCTCTCTGAGGGGGTCAGTAATAGAGAAGAAGCGATAGAGATCTCGATCTAGGTCTCACTAATAGAGAAGTGAGAGAAGGAGCTGAGGCCCCTAGAACCTTGGCCAAGAGTGACCAGTCATATTGGAATATTGTATCCGCGCACGACATAATCCTGAAACAAGTAGGAAAAAAAATCCCAAAAGTGAACTAAGACCAAAGCAAAAATTTGAATAACCTAAAAAAAAGCTTATTTAAAAAAAAATCAATAGAAGTGAGTAAGGGAATAAAATTATTAACCTTATCAAAAACATCAAAAAAGTATCGATATCCAGAAGAGGAAATAACAGTAAACACAGGTCGATAGCCGGCAGACGGAGGGGGGCTTCCCAGTGTTTCGCATGGAGCGTCACAGGCATGACTGACCCTCTGCCCGCTGGACGTGTGGTTGGAGCAATGAGCTCCTGGCTCTCAGGGAACAGGTTCTTTCCCTTGAAGCCAAGGTAGAAGACCAGGAGAGGCAGGAGCTCATTGCTCCAACCACACGTCCAGCGGGCAGAGGATCTTGGGCAGGGAGGACACCAGTCTGGGGAAGAGGGACAGGCCCCCTTAGTTGGGACCCCTTCCTTGGAGGATGTGCCCATATCCTCTTGCACCGAGGATGGGAGGGGGCTTCTTGTAGTGGGCGATCTGATAATTAGAAATAGAGAGAGACGGGTTTGCGATGGAAGTGCTGACCACACGGTCAACTGCCTGCCGGGTGCAAAGGTTGTGGACATCACGAGGCATCTAGACAGCCTGATAGACAGTGCTGGAGTGGAGCCAACAGTTGTGGTACATGTCGGTACCAATGACATTGGGAAAGCTAAGCGGAAGGTCCTGGAAGCCAAATTTAGGCTGCTAGGTAGAAGATTAAAGTCCAGGCCCCCCACGGTTGCATTCTCAGAAGTGCTACTGTTCCATGCGCAGGGCCAGCTAGACAGGCAGAGCTCAGGAGCTTCAATGCGTGGATGAGGCAGTGGTGTCGAGAGGAAGGTTTTTGATTCATTAGGAACTGGGAAACGTTTTTGGGACAAGCCACACCTGTACAAAAGGGACGGGCTACACTTGAACCATAATGGAACCAGGCTGCTGGCGATGAATATTGAAAAGGTTTCAGAGCAGCTTTTAAACTGATCCATGGGGGCAAGTTGACAGGAGCTGGGCAGCTTCCAGTTCGAGAAGGCGCACTGCCAAACATGGAGGGTGGATGTTATGCTCACATTGGTGTGTCAACAGGAAAACTAAATTGTAATAGTCAAGCAGAAGGACACAGTAGACCATCTACAAATTCTACAGCCAAAATCTACAGCCAAAGTAGAAAGTGCACCAGAAAATTACATATAAATGTCTGTACACAAATGCTGGAAGCCTTTGAGCAAAAATAGGGGAATTGGAATGCTTGACGAAAGAAAATAATATTGATATTATTGGCATAACAGAAACCTGGTGGACAGATGAAAACCAATGGGACACAAGGATTCCAGGTTACAAACTGTGTAGGATGGACAGGAGAAGGAGAAATGGTGGGGGGGGGGGGCTTGTACATAAATGAGGAGTTAGAATCTCATGAACTCGCCCTCCCAACCAAACCCCAGGGGCAGATTGCTCTTTGGAAAATGAATTTAAGAAATAGGGTAGTCATAATGGGGGACTTCAACTATCCCCGAATAGTTTGGGTAAATTCTTGTTCTACACAGGAAAGAGAGACCAGGTTCCTCGACATGTCGGCTGATGATTCCCTCCAGCAGACGGTCATGGAAGCAACCAGGGGGAAGGGGATCCTGGACTTGGTTCTAACTAACACACAGGATTTGGTTCAAGGTGTCTTTGTAACCGACCCCATAGGAACCAGCCATCACAAGACAATAACCTTCAACTTAATCATGGATAGCAAATTGTCAGTGAAAACTAACACAGAGACCTTAAACTTTCACAGAGGGAATTTTGGCAAAATGAGGAAAATAGTAAAGAAGAAACTAAAAGGAACAGTAAAAAAAGTCAAGTCCCCCCAAAATGCTTGGAAACTGTTTAAAAATACGTTACAAGAGGCTCAACTCAAATGCATGCCCAGAAGAAGGAAGAGCACTGGACAGTCCAAGAGGAGACCGCTATGGCTGACGAAGGAGGTGAAGGAGCTTGTTGGAAAGAAGAAAAACCCACTTAGGAAACGGAAGGCTCTTCCTACAGGAAGGGTCACAGACTCTGGCGGACCAAACGCAAGGCCATAGTCAGGAGAGCCAAGAGAGATTTCGAGGAGCAGAGAGCAAAGAATATTAAAAATAATAACAAAACCTTTTTTAAGTACATCAGAAGCAGGAACCCAACCAGGAAAACGGTTGGGCCACTCGATGACAATGGTCAGAAGGGGATAATCAGAGAAGACAAGGAGGTTGCTGAGAAGAGGCTAACCGGCTTCTTTGCTTCCGTTTTCACTCGGGAGGATAGGGAGCATTTGCCTGCCGCTGAGTTAGTTTTCCCAGGGAGGGAATTAGAAGAATTAACCCAGATAGAGATAAACAAGGAAGATGTTCTTGCATGCCTCTCTAAACTAAATGTCAACAAATCGCCAGGTCCAGATGGCATCCGCCCTAGAGTAGTTCTCAAGGAACTCAAGTGTGAAATTGCTGAACTTCTGGCTAAAATATATAATCTTTCTCTAAGATCAGGCACTGTACCTGAGGATTGGAGGGAGGCAAATGTAACCCCGATCTTCAAGAAAGGATCCAGAGGTGATCCAGGAAACTATAGACCAGTCAGTTTAACCTCAGTTCCAGGCAAAGTGATGGAAACCATTGTTAAAGATAAAATTACTGGGCACATAGGAAAACAGGCATTGCTGAAAGAAAATCAACATGGTTTCTGCAAAGGCAAATCATGTCTTACTAACTTGTGAGAATTCTTTCAGGGTGTAAATAAACACAGAGACAAAGGGGACCCCAGTTGATATTGTATATCTTGACTTTCAAAAGGCTTTTGACAAAGTCCCTCACCAGAGGCTCCTAAAAAACCCTCTTCAGCCACGGAATTAGAGGACAGGTCTTGTCCTGGATTGGTAATTGGCTAAATTGTAGGAAGCAAAGGGTGGCAATAAATGGACAATTCTCTGGATGGAAAGAAGTGAGAAGTGGTGTACCCCAAGGTTCAGTTTTGGGACCTTTACTTTTTAATTTATTCATTAATGATCTAGATGTAGAAGTAAATAGTGAGGTAACAAAGTTTGCTGACGACACTAAATTGTTCCGGGTAGTGAAAAGTGACACTGATTGTTGGGAGCTCCAGAAGGATCTCTCGAAATTGAGTGAGCGGGCAACAAAGCGGCAAATGCATTTTAACCTAAACAAGTGCAAAGTTATGCATATCGGGGCAAAGACCCCAATTATACCCACCAACTGATGGGGACAAAGCTTTCTGAGACAATCCAAGAAAGGGAACTTGGGATTTTGGTGGACAGGTCAACGAAGAGGTCAACCCAGTGCGCAGCAGCAGTAAAAAAAGCAAATTCCCACGCTTGGCAGGATTAGGAAGGGAATCAAAAATAGGTCGGCAAGTGTTGTGTTGCCTCTGTATAAATCGACAGTGAGGCCACACTTGGAGTCCCTGTGTATAGTTCTGGTCACCGCACCTCAAGGAGGATAGAATGGAACTGGAGAAGGTGCAAAAAAAGGGCAAGAAGAAGGATCAAGGGAACGGGGCCCCTCCCTTAGGAAACCAGGTTGCAAGGCCTTGGTCTGTCCAGCCCTTGAAAGATGGCGTTGAAGGGGGGACTTGATGGAAGGGTATAAAATCCTGCAGGGGACAGAAAAGGTGGATAGAGGAAAATTATTTTCTCTGCCACACAATACTAGGACGAGGGGGCCCTCCCTAAAGCTCACAGGTAAGAAAGTGAGGATAAAGGGAAATATATTGGTTGATGGAATAAGTCGTGACAGCTGTCAGCCTGGAGAGCTTCAAGGCAGGATGAGACAGATTCAGGGATGCCAAGTGTATCCAAGTCTTCGGAGAGGGGCGGCATACAAATCTAATAAATTATTATTATTATTATTATTATTATTATTATTATTATCATCATCATCATCCATGCTGGTGATTGAAACAGATGCCCAAGTGCCTATGCCTCTATGTGGGTTGAGGCAGCCAGGGTTCCCTGGGGTCCCATTTGTTGGGGGTCCAGGGAAAGGGAGGGTCTTGCCTTCTCTTTCTGCTCAAGATCCCAAATGGACAATTGGGGGGGGGGCACTGTGGGACACAGAATGCTGGGACGCGAGGGGCTTGGCCCCCATTCAGCATAGGTTCTTCTTACGCTCCTAATGCAAACACAAGCAGTAGAGAACGATCTAACCAGGGTCTTGAAGTTTGAAAGAGCCGATGTCCACTACTCAGAGGGAGCGTAAGGAAAGTCCCCTGGATGAAAATCCTAAAGGGCAAAGCATCATAAGAGGCCAGGCCAATACAATACTACTGGGGGGAAAAACCCAGCATGGTTACACAAAAATTCCTCTGATAAACGGAAAGACAAAAAGGATGAAGGATTTTTGGTAATAATAATTTACAAAAAAAAATGGAAAGAAGGACACGTAACATACGTAACACACACCACCAACAGCCACCCCGGGAGTGTCATGTATCTCACGGCATCTGATAAGGTGTCACGCGACAGACTCATTAGCGGCCTATTTGGGCGAGGACCGGCAGCAGGACAACCGAAGGGATTCGCAGAATAGCCGGCATGCAAGGAAGCCATACTCCAGAAGAGCCCAACAGGGACCAAGATGGACCTGAGCCCCCTTCGACCAGCACACCTCCTCCTCTGTTGGCTCTGTAAATGGGCCACGTGAGCCCCCGCCCCCCAGAGTTCCCAAGCCTAAATGGGGGCCTCATCGATTGGCCAAGGAGAGTCACCTGCCCATCGACCAGCAGGTAAAAGGAAACGGCAGGAACCTCTGGAGCGAGCCAGCAAGTGGCAGCTGGAGGAGCCTCCTCCTGTCTCCCTGGAGGGAGGGGAGGACCGGCGTGCTTTGGTCCAGCCTGTCCACCCATCGAGCCAGCCAGTGGCTTCACCAAGGCTGCTCCCTGGTTGCTTCGGGTGGCTAGGCAAGCCCAGAGAAGACGGACGCAAGGTCTCCTCCGTCTGTTCTGCCCAAAGGGAGGTCATTCCTGGACGGGCGACTGCTGGACCTCAAGCCCCCTTGTGGACAGACCGTGGAGGCCTCCAGCAGTGCGCAGGAAACAGACCAAGGAAGACAGACAGACAGGCAGCGCAGGAGAGGAAGGCCCAGGCCCAGCAATAATAATAATAATAATAATAATAATAATAATAATAATAATAATAATAATAATAATCTGTAAAGAAACAGATGAAACAATCGATCACATACTCAGCTGCTGCAAAACGATCGCACAGACTGACTACAAGCATAGACATGATGCTGTGGCACAGATGATCCACTGGAACTTGTGCCGGAACTACCATTTCCCAGTGGCAAAGAACTGGTGGGATCATAAGCCTTAAAAAGTGGTTGAAAATGAGCAAGCAAAACTACTGTGGGACTTCCGACTTCAGACTGACCGAATTCTGAAGCATAACACAGCAGACATTGTGATCATGGAGCCCAACGCTGGGCTTCTTTTCTACAGAAGAATTAGATCCTTATTCCTCTTACGGGGCTGGAAGACTTGTTGATTTATGGTTTTAAACTTTGTGATGAGTGAACTTTAAACAGCAGAGAAGGCAAGAAGTGAAAGTGACTGAGATACCTCCAGCACAGAAGCCATTAGAGAAGGCGGACCACAACTGATCGAGAGAGAGAGAGAGAGAGAGAGAGAGAGAGAGAGAGAGAGAGAGAGAGAGAGAGAGAGAGAGAGAGAGAGAGAGAGAGAGAGAGAGAGAGAGAGAGAGAGAGAGAGAGAGAGAGAGAGAGAAGCATATAGTATCGGATTTTGAAATAGTTTTGACATCTGACTCAAGGAAAACCTGGGGATACTTGGACTTCACAAAGTAGGAGGACAAGCCGAAAAAGAGACCGACCGATGGCAGGGAGAGAAGACTCGAGGCGAAACTGCTGCCACAGCAGAAATGAAACTGCTACTGATAAGAAACTGTTAATGGGCGGGTAGGACTTCTCTCTTTCGCATTCCTTACTTCATGTGTATTATATGCCCATTTCAGTATTCATCTATTATACATCATATTATTAATTGATAATTGTGGTAAAACTATAGAGCATATTATTATATACTACAGAGAATTGTTAGATAAAGTGTAATATAAGCAAGGCTGTAGTAATAAACAAGGTAGGTTAAGTAAGATGCTGCCTCTAGGCTTTCCTTCTCTCGCGCACACTCTTTCATTCGTATTACATGTCTATGATCTACCTATGATCTACTACTATGTTACAGAAGGTATTAACTAATAGAGACTGTTTATATGAATGTCACTTGGGACAGAATAGGGCAGGAACTGAGAAGGATGAGTACAAGTATAGCAACACAAGCAGGGGGGGGATAGTATTAAACCCAGCTAAAGCACCTCCCCACACAAAGGACAATTGATAGTAGGTTGGGAGGTGAAAAAACAGGTTCAGTGATGAATATACAATTTGTATACTCATTATCTGAGAAACACAAACACGAGAATCTCTAACAAAAACACAAGATAACACATTATAAGAAACCACAAAGAAACAAAACATATCATGAAGAAATTAAAACACAGAGGAATGAAATGAAAGGGGACATAAAAATGTGAATGGCAAGATTGAAAAAAATTCAAAACAACATAATAGAAAATGAACGTAAAATAAAAATAGTCAAAACAAAATAAAAGTAGAAACTGTGGAGCAAAATGTAACATTATATTTTCACAATTAGAGAAACCCTCGTATTTAAGATTTCAGAACATCCAAGAAGATGGGGAAGAAAAAACAGGTGAAAAGACCAGAATTAGCAATATACAGACTGATACAAGATACATATAGCCATTAATAATGCAGACTGATGAGACAAGAAAATAAAAAAAAGAAAGAAGAAAAGATAAAAAAAGAAAAAGAGACAGATGGAGGATCAACGCCTATTCCATACCGAGGCCATAGGTTCCCAAAAGAGATGCAGGCCAGATAGAGCATTTTATTAAAAAAAACCAGGGAGGAAACACTGACGCATAAAGGGAGGGAGGGGACGGCACCAAAGCAGGTCCCAAGATGGGTGGGGGATTGTAGAAGGCAGCACTCAGAATTCTTAGCTTCCCAGTTGATGAAAAAGAAGGGACCCTTTAGGGGGCTGGTGCCAGGGGGCATTTTAGTAACATGGAAAGGAAGGAAAGTTAAGTTAGATACTGTGCTACTGGACTCTATGAAAGCAACTGGCAGGAGACCCCATGTAGTTGCAGCTGAGAAACATGATAGAATGACTGTTTATTGCAAAGAGTGGGTTTTTAAAGTCCAAATACTCGTGAAATACATAAAAAAATATCTTTCCTCTACTTCACGGAAATTCCTTTTTTCACGGGTGGTCTTGGAACGCCTCCCCCGCGGAAAACGAGGGACCATTGTAGTCAAGGAGGAAAGAGCGAAAGGCAGAGGGGGAAAAAGAATACAGGAAAAAGGAAAAACAGAACCGCAGGAAGGACATTAAGGCAAACTGGAATAACAAGGAAACAATATAAATAAGAAATGAGAGAAGACCAAGTTAACATTGGACAATGCGGCACTGGGACGGGTGGCAGGACTGGTTAAGCCAAAAAAAAATATTTGGCACTTTAACATTGTATTCACTTCAAAAAGAAAACAAACGCAAAGAGTAACCTTATCAATCCTTTTCACTATGGTCAACTAAGCAAGCAGACAAACTGTGGCTAAACTCACCCACTGACCCCTCTCCAAAACACCAACTCACAGTAATGGGCAAGAATGTGACCCAGAAGAAGAAACACAAAGAGATATAAACCATGTTGTTTATGATGGTTAGAACATGAAATAGAATAAAACGTAGATGGGAGGGGCAAGGCCCACCAGAATAGCAGGCACATACGTTACCTGTAAGAGTCTTAAGTTCTGATGCCAAAGTAACCCATATATTATGAAGTACTAAGCGTTTGCATGTTATGTTTTTGTGTGTATGTTTTTTTCTGTCTTTCTGTTGTTTTCAATGTAAATATTCAATAAAGACAATTTTAAAAAATGAGAGAAGAAATGTAATTACCTGTTATTAAACAAATGGATTCCAGTACACTAAAAAAAGAGAAATAGAAAACTAGGCATTGAAGCACTGCACATGCAGTGGTATCTCTAAGAACACTTGGGCTTACGAACTTTTCTAGATAAGAAGAACTCGGTGTTCAAGATTTTTTTGTCTCTTCTCAAGGACCATTTTCCACTTACAAACCTGAGCCTCCGAAACTGTAATCAGAAAAGGCGGGGAGAAGCCTCCGTGGGGCCTCTCTAGGAATCTCCTGGGAGGAAGCAGGGCCGGAAAAGGCGGGGAGAAGACTCCATGGGGCCTCTCTAGGAATCTCCTGGGAGGAAGCAGGGCCGTAAAAGGCGGGGAGAAGCCTCCGTGGGGCCTCTCTAGGAATCTCCTGGGAGGAAGCAGGGCCGTAAAAGGTGGGGAGAAGCCTCCGTGGGGCCTTTCTAGGAATCTCCTGGGAGGAAGCAGGGCCGGAAAAGGCGGGGAGAAGCCTCCGTGGGGCCTCTCTAGGAATCTCCTGGGAGGAAGCAGGGCCGGAAAAGGCGGGGAGAAGCCTCCCTGGGGCCTCTCTAGGAATCTCCTGGGAGGAAGCAGGGCCGGAAAAGGCGGGGAGAAGCCTCCCTGGGGCCTCTCTAGGAATCTCCTGGGAGGAAGCAGGGCCGTAAAAGGCGGGGAGAAGCCTCCGTGGGGCCTCTCTAGGAATCTCCTGGGAGGAAACAGGGTCAGAAAAGGCGGGGAGAAGCCTCCGTGGGGCCTCTCTAGGAATCTCCTGGGAGGAAACAGGGCCAGAAAAGGCGGGGAGAAGCCTCCGTGGGGCCTCTCTAGGAATCTCCTGGGAGGAAGCAGGGCCGTAAAAGGCGGGGAGAAGCCTCCGTGGGGCCTTTCTAGGAATCTCCTGGGAGGAAGCAGGGCCGTAAAAGGCGGGGAGAAGCCTCCGTGGGGCCTCTCTAGGAATCTCCTGGGAGGAAGCAGGGCCGGAAAAGGCGGGGAGAAGCCTCCGTGGGGCCTCTCTAGGAATCTCCTGCGAGGAAGCAGGGTCGGAAAAGGCGGGGAGAAGCCTCCATGGGGCCTCTCTAGGAATCTCCTGGGAGGAAGCATGCGTTATTTGCTTTTACATTGATTCCTATGGGAAAATGGCTTCTTCTTACAAACATTTCTACTTAAGAACCTGGCAACGGAACAAATTAAGTTCATAAATATAAGTACCACTGTATGTATGTATGTATGTATGTACGTACGTATGTATGTATATATATAAATGCACGTGTTGCAGAACATAAGAATGCATTAAGGAAAAACGAAAAAACCTCCTCCCTTTTCCAACACTTCAAACTACAGGACATGAAATTGATTTTGACAGTACTAAATTAATTTCCAAAACAGAACACTACAGCAAAACAATAACCATGGAAGCCACCGAGATAAAAAAACATCCCCAAAATATGAACAAGCGGGATGATACCTCCCGCCTACCAGACATCTGGAAACCAGCCCTCAAACGTATCCCAGCCATAGAAACTGAAACCAGACTCAGAACACACATTGCAAAACAACCAAGTAGCCTGCAAGCTCCAACTACTCAGGATATCACGCCTAATCCACAATCGTTAATTAATCAGCATACCTCAGCTACATCAACGAGCCCAGGTGTTACCCCACTGACTCACCAGGAAGTTTCTACACAGCAGGCAATTGCTGAGCCATCAAACCACACCCAGCCACCAGTATTTATATGCCGCCCCGAGTTTTCGGAGAGGGGCGGCATATAAATCCAATAAATCTAATCTAATCAGTATTTATAGAAGGAAGGCAGCTCAGGTCTCGCTGTGTTCGCCCTAGAACAAGGACAGAAGCACCAGCCTGCAGAGGACAAGTGGGACCTTGTCGAAACGTCGCCAGAAATTTCCAAATCCTACACAGGAAGAGTCTGCCCTTATACTGTACTATTTCTTGTATTTTATCTTAGGATGGATATACATGTTTATCCCAGGCATGTTTAAATTCAGTTACTGTGGATTTACCGACCACATCTGCTGGAAGTTTGTTCCAAGAATCTACTACTCTTTCAGTAAAATAATATTTTCTCATGTTGCTTTTGATCTTTCCCCCAACTAACTTCAGATTGTGTCCCCTTGTTCTTGTGTTCACTTTCCTATTAAAAACACTTCCCTCCTGAACCTTATTTAACACTTTAATTTATTTATTTATTTATTTATTAATCAGATTTGTATGCCGCCCCTCTCCGCAGACTCGGGGCAGCTCACAGCAATAATAGTACAATGTAAACAAATCTAATATTTAAGTTTAAGTTAATTTAAAACCCCAATTTAGAAACCAATCATACATACTAGCACACCATGCATAAATTCCCAACTGTCGAGTAGCAGCCCATGCATAAATTTTATAAGCCTAGGGGCAGGGAAAGTATCAATTCCCCCATGCCTGACGAGAGGTGGGTTTTAAGGAGCTTACGAAAGGCAAGGAGGGTGGGGGCAACTCTGATATCTGATATCTTTAACATATTTAAATGTTTCGATCATGTCCCCCCTTTTCCTTCTGTCCTCCAGACTAGACAGATTGAGTTCATGAAGTCTTTCCTGATACGTTTTATGCTTAAGACCTTCCACCATTCTTGTAGCCCGTCTTTGGACCAGTTCAATTTTGTCAATATCTTTTTGTAGGTGAGGTCTCCAGAACTGAACACAGTATTCCAAATGTGGTCTCACCAGCATTCTATATAGTGGGATCATAATCTCCCTCTTCCTGCTTGTTATACCTCTAGCTATGCAGCCAAGCATCCTACTTGCTTTCCCTACCGCCTGACTGCACTGTTCACCCATTTTGAGACTGTCACAAATCACTACCCCTAAATCTTTTTCTTCTGAAGTATTTGCTAACACAGAACTGCCGATACAATACTCAGATTGAGGACTCCTTTTCCCCAAATGCATTATTTTACATTTGGAAACATTAAACTGCAGTTTCCATTGCTTTGACCATTTATCTAGTAAAGCTAAATCATTTACCATATTACAGACCCCTCCAGGAATATCAACCCTATTGCACACTTTAGAGTCATGGGCAAATAGGCAAAGCTTCCCTACCAAACCTTCCCCTATGTCACTCACAAACATATTAAAAAGAATAGGACCCAGAACAGAGCCAGTGTTCCCTCTAATTTTTTTGAGGGGTGGGCGGAAAAGTATAGTGTCTGAGCGGCAGTCCCTTTGGGACTGGGCGGCACAGAAATAAATAAATAATTAAATAAATAAACAAATAAATAAAAAACCCACCCTGTTTTGCCTCAGAGAATTTCAAAATAAAATACTGTACTGTGTGTCTATAACAGTGAGCTCATAATAGGGCAACTCTATCAATATCAAAATGCCACTTATATAGTTGAGCTAGTTTCAAACTAGATTTTGATTTTCTTTCTGTCTTCCTTACTCCCATTCTTTTTCTTTCTCTTCTCCTTCCTCTCTTTTTTCTATCTGTTTCTCTCTCTTCCTCTCTTCCTCTCTTCCTCTCTCTCTCCTTCCCTCTCTCTCTTTCCCTCTCGGCTTCTGGGCAGGTTTGGAAAACTCTGAGTTGATGATGATTTTTAAGTGAGCGATTGCTCACTGCTCAGCTTAGAGGGAACTATGGAACAGACCCTTCCCTAATATTCCTAAATTTAACACTCCCAACTGTCGAGTAGCAGCCCATCCTTTTTGCACATTCTGTGGATTTTTTTAAAAACCGAAACAACCCTGGTGCTCAAACAAGGGAGCGATTTCCGTGGATCATTGCTACGCGTGGAGGCTGAGTTTTCCGTGTCCATGTCCACGTTCCCTCTCCGCCTTGCTCGAAGCACAAACACACAGCGGCAGCAACGCCCCCCCCCCCCCCGTCTCCAGAGGGGGGGGAGCTGATGCGGAGAGACAGGAGCCCGAGGGGGGGAGGCTGGGGGGGGGGATTTTAAAAGCACAAAGCCTCCCAGAGACCAGAAAGGCCCCATGAACCTCCATCTTCTGCCCCAGCTGAGCCCCCCAGCCTCTTGGCCCTGCCCCCTCCCCCCTTATGATTATTATTGCTGCCTTTGGACCTGGGAGCCCCCCCCCCAACCCTCTCCTCCCCCCCTCGCTCGGAGGCCAAGGCTTTGCCCAAGGGGGCTGAAGGGCTCCTTGGCGGGCCTCTCTTGCCCTGGGGGGCTTCCCAGCCAAGCAGAGCCCCCCCAAACGCAGGCCCTGCTGTGCTCCCCCCTACCCGCACATCAAAGGTGGGAACATGCGGAAAAGGGGGGGGGTGTCTCTCAGTTTCCAGTCTTTGCTTCCAGGGA
Organism: Erythrolamprus reginae; assembly: GCF_031021105.1. Lineage (NCBI taxonomy): Eukaryota > Metazoa > Chordata > Lepidosauria > Squamata > Dipsadidae > Erythrolamprus > Erythrolamprus reginae. Next base: position 98,889,480 of record NC_091955.1, read on the forward strand.
TCGAACTATACGTTGCTGTTCTCCTTGGAGAGGGGCGGCACACAAATCTAATTGTTATTGTTGTTGTTGTTGTTATTGCCCATTTTTCAAACACGGCAAGAAACACCAGCAGGACTTTCTCCTCTGGCCAGGATGGAAGGAGGCTCAGAAGGCAGCAGCCCCCAGCCGGGGGGGGGGGCAAAGACGGCACCTGCTCTGGGCTCCCCCCGCCCCCCCAAACAGGAGCCAGCCGCCTCTTCTCCCACCTGGGGAGGCTGAACAGGGCTGCCCCCCCCCCTCCACCTGCCTGCCTGCCCCTCCGCTCTCTGCCCCCTGGCTGCAGGACAGGCCGGGGGGGGCAGGACAAAGCTTCCCTGCCCCCTCCCTCCCCCCCCCCAGGGCCAGCAGACCCACTGATACCAAGGCAGCACCCATTGAAGGAGCCCTGCGTTGGGGGCAGGAGCCCCAGTGGCCCCCCCGGCACAGCCCATGAGGCCCCTGGAGGAGCAGCCGAGGGAGGGGGCCACGGGGGAAGCGTGCCAGCCAGCACCCACCTTCCCAGGCCCCAGATGGGGGGATCCTCGGGGGGGGGGGGCTCCCATGGGCCAGAAGCCTCCTAAGGCAAAGCGGCTTCTCTCCACTGCCCCCCCCCGCGAGCCCTTCTGCCCATCACAGCCCACAAAGCCTGCCAGCTGCTGCCACCACCACCAACGCCGGGGGGGGGGGGGGGGCTTCCTCTAACTGAACAAGTGGCAAGTGAGCCAGGATCCCCAACTCCAACCAAGGCCTCCTGCTCCCCCCCCCCATCACAGGATTACGTGCCTGGCATTAAAGAACACCCCCCCCGGACAGGGGAAGAGGAGCCTGGGCCTTCAGCCGAGAACCCCAGAGGGGGGAGGCAAACAGGAGGGGCCAGAGGGAGACCCCAGGACCCCCCCCCCCTCTCCGTGGAAGTACAGGCACCAGGCGGGATCTCTGGGGAGGCTGCCCCACCCCCCACCCTGCCCTCCCCTCCTGGAAAGCCCTGCCCTACCTGGGGGCCCTCCCCTTCCAGTCTGGGGGGCCGGATGCTGGAGAGGTGGATGGTCTTGTAGTCCCCGGAGTTCAACTTCACCACCACTGCATCTGCATTCAGCACCTGCACCACCTGTGGGGGGTAAGGGGGGGGCTGAGGTGGCACATCCTGACACCCCCCCTCAGCCCATCCCCAGCCCTGGCAGGAGGGGCCTCATCAGCTGGACCCCCGAGTGCCCCCCCTTCCCTCGAGAGACACAGGGAGCAGCCAGGCAGCCCTCCCTCTTGGGGGCTCTGTCTGTCTGTCTGTCTGTCTATCTAATTCTATCTATCTATCTAATCTATCTATCCATCTAATCTAGCTATCTATCTCTATCTATCTCTGTCTATCTATCTATCTCTGTCTATCTCTATCTATCTATCTATCTATCTATCTATCTATCATCTATCTATCTCTATCTATCTCTATCTATCTATCTATCTCTATCTATCTCTCTATCTATCTCTCTATCTATTTCTGTCTATCTATCTATCTATCTATCTATCTCTATCTATCTATCTCTGTCTATCTATCTATCTATCTATCTCTGTCTATCTACCGTATTTTTCGCTCTATAAGACGCACCCTGCTGATAAGACGCACCTAGATTTTAGAGGAGGAAAATAGAAAAAAAATATTTTGAGCCAAAAAAGATATAACGATATTTATATACAGGATACTAGTAAGAAAGACTATAAAAAATTTAAATATTTTAAATAATATTTAAGACAAAATAACAATTGGCTCAACAATTCAGGCTTATAGTCTCTCAGATTTATTTTAAAATAGGCAGAGGGTCGAGGGGGGAAAAACCTCAATGGTGAAGCTGTGCCCCAAATGTACCCCAGCACTTCTACATGACACCCAAAGGACAAGGGGCTAAGTGTGCAAAAATTGACCCAACCTCGCAGCAGCAGCAGCAGTCGGGATTTGGAAAAAAGAACTCAAAGACTCAAAGGCTTCTGCTCCCTTGCAGCCTCTCAGCTCTTGAGGCCTTTGTCCATGAGGCTGAGCTCCCCGGGAGTTGCGCAGACCTCAGCCATGCCTCCGCCTCCGCTAAGCGACCTCTTCCCCAGCCCTGAACCGCTTTGAACCCCGCCCACCCGGTCCTCCTCTTCACCTTCCCAGCGGCTGCGAAATGGAGGCGCTGCGTTTGCGAGATAGACGCGGACGGTCCGGGGGGCGGAAAAGAGGAAAAAAACGGCTTAAAAGGTTCAGCAAGTGATTCGCATTTGTGGACGCGTTAAAAGTTATGAGCAAGGGACCGACTGCCGGTCTTTTCAGCTGCACCTGCGAACACGCCTCATGTACTTGCCTTTTTAAATATTACAAATAAAAAACCCGGTCAGCCAAAGCAATTCCAGACCATTATTTTTTTAAAGATGTGAACCCGAAATGGTCGGTGATTGGCTATTTTTATTGGGGGGGAGGGAGGCAAGAGCACTAAGAAACTACCCTCTGCTCCAGCGCCTCCCCCCCTCCCTGCCTGCATCTTCGCTCCATAAGACGGGGCTGATTTTTCATCCTACTTTGGGAGGGAAAAAACTGCGTCTTATGGAGCGAAAAATACGGTATCTATCTCTCTATCTATCTATCTATCTATCTATCTATCTCTGTCTATCTATCTATCTATCTATCTCTATCTATCTATCTATCTATCTATCTATCTCTATCTATCTATCTATCTATTTATCTATCTCTGTCTATCTATCTATCTACCTACCTACCTACCTACCTATCTATCTATCTATCTATCTATCTATCTATCTAATTGGATTTGCATGCCGCCCCTCTCCGAGGGCTCACAGCCAATACAAGAAACAAAACAATAATATGAATCCAATTAATTAATTATCAATACTGCATTAAAACAACCATTTAATTTAATTAAAAAAAGAAAACCTATCAAACCAATCATTCAACACTCAGACTTAAACATTCATTGGTCAGGGGGAAGATTTAAAAGTCCCAAGCCCGGCGGCAAAGATGAGTTTTTGAGGGTGGGGGCAGTGCGAATCCCTGGGGGGAGCTGATTCCAGAGGCTTGGGGCTCCCACAGAGAAGGCTCTTCCCCTGGGTCCCATCAGCCGACATTGTTTGGTCGACGGGACCCTAAGGAGGCCAACTCTGTGGGACCTCCCCAGTCGCTGCGATTCGTGCGGCAGAAGGTGGTCTCGGAGATAATGGCCCCCCTCCCTCCCTCTCTGCCCCCCCAAGAGGCCTGAGAGCCAAAGGATCCCTGTGCTCTGCAATGGGCAACCCCTCGAACGCCCCCCATGGGGAGACACCAAAGCTTTGCCCCCCCCGGGACAGGCAGACCCCCGAGCGGCTGTGGCAGGGCCGGGCGCCCAGGAGCTCAGGGGCAGGAGAGGATAGCCACCAGCTGCCCCTGCGCCTCAGCCAAAGACGGGCCTGGGCCGGCCATCCCTGCAGGGGGGCCTGGGCAGACACGCCCCCTTCCCTGAGCTGCCCCCCGCTTCCTTCTCAGGGGTCCTTTGCTGGACGAGATGCCCCCTGGGCCCTTCTGAACCCCCTCCTGCCCCTGTCCCCTGCAAGCCCCCCCCCCCTCTCCGTCAGTCCCTCCGGGGTGGAGCCCACGAGAGGCTCCCTGGCCTCTTGCTACCTCGGGCCATTCACTGGGACCATCATCCCCAACCTTCAGGCAGCACCAGAGATCCGGGCAGGCCTCGGGCCCCGTCTCCTCCCCCGAGGGCATGCCAGGAGGAAGGGGGGCCCAGGCCATGCCGGGAGGCCACTCCCGTCCAGGCCCGCAAGGCTTCCTTCCTCTGACCCATGGGGCAGCGCACCCTCCCCCAGGGCCTGCGTTCCTTCCTCTCGACTCCTCCTCCTCCTCTGCCTGGAGAGCGCTGCCTTTTCTCAGAGCCAGCCCAGGGCGAGGGGCTTCACCTTGGCAGTAAGGAGAGGCACCGAGCACAGGGAGGCAGCTGGCCAAGGGCTCCCGAGGGTCAGGCCCAAGCAGGGGGACGGGGAGACACACACACGAGGTGACTGTGCCACTTCCCGTGCAGGAGGGCCCAGGCAGAGGCCCCGGAGCCTTCAAGGGGGAGGGGGGGCTGGAAGGGTCCTGGGACAGCAGAGCAAGGGAGGGCTTGGGGGGGCATGGGGGGTGCTTCCTGAGCACGCTGCCTCTTAGGCCTCAAGGAACAGCAATGGCGCCACCTGGTGGCCGTTCCCAAGCTCCGTAGCACCCAATCATTCACACACACACACACACACATACACACACACACACACACACACACGGTAACACCCCCTGTGGCAGGGGCCGGGGGGGGGCACTGCCCCTGGCATCTCTGTAGCAGGGGCCCCCCCATCCAGAGGAGGCTCCCCACAGAAGCAGCAGTTCTCGGCCACGAGGCCGTTGTCCTGGGCTGCCCAGCCCCACTGCTTCCTCAGGCCCCCTTGGCGTCCTGCACAGGGCACCCAAGTCCTAGGGCTGCCTGGGGAAGCAGGGGGGCCGGGCAGCCTCTGGGGCCGGTGGGGCCCCGTCATGCTCGCTTGCCACCTTTCCCTCCCCTCCTCCGCCAGCCCCCCAAGGCCCCTGCGCCCGATCCCAGGGAGCAGCCCGCCCCCCCCCCAAGCGACCCGCCGTGGGGCTCTTCAGGAAGGCCTGCCCCACCTTGGCCTGGAATTGCTTCTCCTTCTGGTCCAGGTTGGCCGTGGGCGCCACGTAGTCTCTCCAGATCCTCAGCTTGTGCTCTTTGGCGTACCTGGGCCGACAGAGAGAGAGGGGGCAGTGGGCTTGAGCGGGCAGCCGCTGACCGGCCCCAGGGCCCACTCGGCCGCCCCGAATGGCAGAGGAGGAGCTGAGCATCGGGTCACACGGCTGAATGGGGCAAAACACCCGCACGCCCACTCCTTCAGACTCTCCACCCCCCCAGGAGTTCTCAGCGGGGGCAAACGGGCGAGAAGAGGCCCCCAAACCCCCGTGTGCCCATCCCCCTTGTGCCTCCTCTGGAGGGGCTCTCTGTACCCCCCCCCACACACACACAAACACACACACACTCGCAGCAGCGCCTGGAGCTCTAGTATGCCGCCCCCCCCCCCCCGAGGCCGAGAGCCTCCGCCAGGCCCCAGGGGCCCGGGGCGGCTACAGCAGACTGAGAAGCTGTCTCTGCCCCAAACCGTTCTGCACACACGCACACACACACCCAGGGGGGCACCTCTGCAAAGGGGCAGAGCAACCACAGCTGGTTCTGCAGCCTTAACGCTTCCGTCCCGAAAGAGCCGGCAGCGATGTGGAAGGGGGGTAGCTCCACGCAGGGCCCGCCCCCACCCCACGTGCCTGGGCAGGAGGCCTCTTAGGACAGGCAGCCCAGGGGCGCCACCGCAGACCCTCCCTGCCCCCAGGTTCAGCCCCAAAGCCGCTCTGCTGCCCTGGCGCACCCTCATCCCCGGTCTCGGCAGGACCTCAGCGCAGCCGCCCCCTCCAGGACAGCCCCGGGCAGGAGGGCCGGCATTACCGTTCCGCGGCCCGCAGCTTCTCTGCCCCCCGGGTGTAGACCGCCATGGACCAGTCCACGCAGCGCGCAAACCCTTCCTTCAGCAGCAGCTCCGTGATGTTCCCGTTCTGGGGGGGAGAAGGCAGCCGTCAGAGAGGCCCCATGCCCGAAGCCCCCACCCCTCCGGCAGAGGGGGCAAGGCAAAGGGGGACTTCCAGGAAGGTAGAGGGGATTTTATTTAATAAAATTCCAGTGTAGCAGAATACTTTTTACTACCATGTCCACTTTTCACAAACTTCAAACTTGGCTGCTTTGAGACTTGAGGACTTCAACTTTTTGCTGGGGATGGAAAAATGCCCCTAGACTTCCTCAAGTCTCAAAGCATGTAAAGAATTCTGCTACACTGGACTTTTATTAAATAATATATTACCGCGCCATTTGGTTCAGAATACGTTTTTTCCTTGCCCCCCTCCCCCCCCGCCTACAATCTAGATGTGTCTTATACTCTGAAAAATGCAATATACTGAACAATAATAGTATTCATTGTTGTGTAAATACTATGCAAAGAAATGACCAAACAGGATGGTCGCAAAGTTTTTAACCTTTGTTTAATGACTGTATAAATAAAAGAAACTTTTTTGAAAAAGGATATTAAGGGCCTTAGAAACAGTGTATGGGAACGAAGGAAATACTTGATGATATGGATTGCACAGAATTAAAACCGGAGAATATTATTATTATTATTATTATTATTATTATTATTATTATTATTATTAATTAGATTTGTATGCCGCCCCTCTCCGTAGACTCGGGGCAGCTGTATAATGCAAAGAATAACAGGCGCAGACCAGAGGGAGAACTCTGGAAGAGGGGAAGGGACGGAGGAGCCAGAGAAATGATATTGATTGTGATGGCAGCCTTGACAGTGGCAAGGGGGCCAGAAGGGAAGGGGGAGATTTCAGACCCTATAGGAAAGATGGGGGGGAGGGCAGGGGGGGCAAAGAGGAAAAGGTTAGAAAAGATAAGAGCAAAGCAGAACAAGAAAAGGGGGGAGAGAGGAGGAAGCTGGGGATTATAGCAAAAAAGTGGGTTTAGGTATAGATGGAAGGAGAGAGTGAAAAGAATTATGTGGCAGACGAGCAAAATGAGAACTGAAACATGGAGCAGGGTGGAAGGGATAAAAAAGAATAAGAATGTGTACCGAAAATTAGCATATCAGAATAAAACAGCCTGAAGAGTTGTGTATATTAATATCAGAACAAGTGAACAAAATGACTTGTGTTGAACATATTCATGAACAATCTGTAGAAACGGAGTTATTAAAATAGTATAAGAAAATATATGAAGAATGTATATGTTAATTAGAATAAACTTTGAAAAATGCCTTGTATATGGAACAAGAGATAAAAACTAGCTTTGAATGATTATTAGAAGTGTGATAAAGTTATGCAATTACTAGATCTGTCAAAAGGATTTTAAAAATGAGCTGGTGTGAAAGATAGGAATGATGTGAAAAAGAGCAAAAAGAAAGAAGGGAAGAAGGACACGTGGGAACGAGAAATGGAGAAGGTGGCAAAAGTCTTTGATCCTTAGAATAGAAGGAAAAGGGGGGGGAGAGGGAATTAAAATATAGATAAAATAAGGGGGGGGTGGAGACTAAAGTATAAATGTGATAAAAATACTAGAAGGTTTAGAAATAGAAGAAGGCGAGTTATGTATCAAAAATGAAATAATAGATGAACTAACGATTCAGGGAAAAACATCGTGAATTCCGTGGACGCATGAAACTCAGAAAGCGACAGGAGACAAAGACAAAAAGCGAATAAATAAATGAAACTAATGGGGTGGGGACCCAACACCCCCCCCAAGCCAACCTGGTATGCCCCCCCCCCCCCCGAGTCATGCTGGGCTGAGCGGCCTCATAACACGACCCACAAATCCACCTTCCTGCCCCCTGCCCACTCCGGTCCCTTCGCTCTCGGGAGGGGCTCTTGGGGCACCAGGGAGGCCGGCCCAGACCCCCCCACGCCCCCCACTTGCCGGGTGCAGGATGGTGCCCAGGATGTTCTGGTTGTGGCAGCTCTCCAGGACGATCTGGACGTCTCTCTGCAGCAGCCGCGACTCCGTGAAGAACTTGGCCTCGGCCGCGAAGGGCTCGGGGGTCTCGGTGCCGTCTGCCTCCCGCTTGAAGGTGGGGCACTGGGGAGAGAGGGCCGGTCAGGGCAAGGCTGATGCCAGGCATGCCACTGGACCCACGCTCTCCCTGCCCTCCCCCCCCCCGCGGACAAGGCTACTAAGGACCCTGAAAAGAGAAACTAGCCCCCCGTCACCCCCCCCAGGGAAGAGAAGGCCCCGCCAGCCTCCCTCACAGGGTTGGGGGCCAATCCCAGCCTTGGGCCTCCTGACAGCACCTGGTAGGGGCCCAGCAATGTCCAGCCCCACCCAGCCCGCCTAACCCCACGGCCGGGGGGGGGGGGATAGTGGGCAGCCCAGCGGGGAGGGGAGCTGTATGTGGAGCAGAGCCCCTTGAATGCTGTTGGCCGTGTGGGGTCGGGGCTGGGCGATGCCCTCCTGCACCCGTCTGGCGCCCTCTTCCAAAGCCAGGGGGCGCTCTTGGCCAGGAGGGCCTTGGCACATCGGTAGTCCCTGCCCTCTTTCGCCCCAGCCGGTCTGCACACCCGCTTGGCCTGCTGCACGGCGCTCTGCCTGGGGCGGCCCTTGAAGACCCTCCCAAGGCGGAGGCTCATCCCTGCTTCTCTGCCAGCTGCCCTGGCTGCCGGACCCAGCCCAGAGATGGACACCCAACAGGTTCGGCACACGCACCCACGCGTGCCTGCAGCCAGGCTGGAACAGGCAGCGGGATAAACTGGGGGGGGGCTCAGAGGTCCCCCTCGCATGGACAGGCCAGGGCGGGCGGGAGCAGTCCTGTCCCTCAGAGCCCATAATGGGGATTCCCCCACCCCCCAGGATGAGAGACGGTTCAGAGGGGGGGGCTCTACTTGGGACTGGGCTGGGTGGGGGCCTTCAAAGGAGGGCCAGCTCTATCCGCCCCCCCATCCCCCCCCCCTCCGAGCGGCTGACCTTGATGCCGGACAACATGACAGTGACCAAGTAGCAGTCCGGCAGCAGCAGGGCCCGGACGACACTCCCATCCCGGACGTGCTCGATGATGGCTGCAGAGAGAGAGACCACTCAGCCCGGACACACACCCCCGGGCCCAAGAGGGACGCCCCCTCCCCCCTCGCCCCCATCCCCGGGGGCTCACCGTTGACCGGCTTCTGGTGCAGGGAGTCCACGTAGTGCCGGGGGTTCTCGATGGCGTATTTGAGGTCCCGGAGGGTGTGGGCGCCCGTCCCGTCACCCCACATGCCCTTCTTGGCGGTCCTGGCCTGCTCCTCCAGCTCGGCCAGCCGGCTCTGCTCGGGGCTGGGGGGAGGAAGGGGGCCCGAGACTCAGGGATGGGGGCCCTGGCCTGCCCCACCACCCGGACCCCACCCACACCTGCTCCTGCCCCACGGCCTCTGGGGCCTGGCCTCCCAAGGGGAGGGACTGCTGCTGTGGAACTAGGCCTGGGCTGCCCCCCTCTGCCCCACACCCAGAGGCCCCCCAGGCCAGGACCCTCTGGTGGACCAGCAGCCCAAGGGAGGGGAGGTGCCCGGAGCCCCAATTCGCCCGACACCCCCCGCCCCGGCATCCAGCCCGACTGACCGGAGGCCCCTTCCCTTGGGGGAGCTTTGTGTGGGGCAGCCCCCAGAGCCGGATCCTCCCTCTCCTGGGAAACCGAGGGGCCAGACCCACAGCCCCAGGGCAGACCTACTTGTTGGCTCGGATCCCTTCACGGCGACAGGCGAGCCCTTCGGCCACCAGGGACTCCGCAATGTTCTCCCCACTTGTGTCTATGGTCAACAGAGGGAGGGAGGGAGAAAGAGAGGAAGGGAGGCACAAAGAGAGAGAGAGGGAGGGAGAAAGAGAGAAAGAGAGAGAGGGAGAAAGAAAGAGAAAGAGGGAGGGAGGAAGAGAGAGGGGGAGGGAGAGAAAGAAAGAGGAAAAAGAGTGGGGGGAGTGAGGGAGAGAGAGAGAGAGAGAAGCATGAAGAAGACCGAGGGGGCAGGCCACGGCGGAGGCTCCCACCACCACCACCACCACCACAGCGCCCTCACCAGGCGCCACAGAGGCCGCCTCTCACCTTGGGCCCCGTGTGCCGTGTTTGCCAGGGGGGGGGAATTGAAGAGCTGTCCACAGACCCTCCCTGCTGCCCCCTCCTCCCCTGGAGCCTGGCAGATTGAGTCCCCTCCCCTCCCTTCAGCCTCCCCAGCACATCTCAGGCTGACCACTCGGCTGCCCCCCCTCCCTGATGCTTGAAGGATTGACCATAGCAGCCGACTGACCTCACAGAGGCACCAGAGCAGAAATCAACCCAAATGAAATGAATAATTTTTAAAAGCCCTTAGAAAAAAGGGGGGACAGGACGAGCCCCCCCCCCCCTAGAGGGATCCAACGCCCTTGCAATGAGGTCTGCAGAGACCCCCAAACCAAACAGGCAGGGCTGGCTGGGAGCAGGTGGGGCAGGCTCCATGTTGGGCCCCCAGCACGGCCCCTCCCGGCTCACTGGAGGCCCCCGGCTGCCTCCCACCCACCCACCCGGCTCACCACGCCCCGCCCCGGCTGAGGCCCCCCGGCTGCCCCCTCTCCTTGGCCGGACCAAGGCGGCTGAATGATCCCTGGGAGACCCCGCTGGAGCCAGGTGGGCTTCCCCTGTGCAGGCCGCAAGAGCCCCCCAAGGCCCGGCTCAGCCGTCAGTCTGGGAGGCCCCGCGACACACTCCCCCCACGGCCCCCGCCTGACAGGCCAGGATTCGTGGCTAGGCCTGCCCGGGAGCCCCAGCCCGAGGCCTCTCACCTTTGCCCAGGTACACCAGGCCGTACTCCCGCCGGGGAGAGGTCTTGTACTCCACGGAGAAACAGACGTCTTTGCCAATCAGCTTCTTCCGCAGGAACTCCCGAGCCGGAAACGCCCAGGGCTGGTCAGAGAAGAGGTGAGCCAGGGGGGCCCAGGCAGAGCCGACCCCCCCAGCCCCAAGCCCAGAGCGGAAGAGCAGGAGAGGGGGGCCGGCCCCTCCCTCCCCCCCAGCCCAACCTTCTGCATGGGAGTCCCTGGGGGACGGTCCAAGCTCCTGCCCTGGGGGGGGGGAGAGGCTCTGGGCACTTGCTGTCCCCTCCACCTGATCCCCCCCCCAGGGCTCCCGCTCAGCCCATGCAGACCCGTCTCCCACCCCAACCTCTCAGGGTGAGACTTCCCACAAAGACCCCTAAGCAGCTGAGAATAAAGGCTGGCGGAGGGGGGGCGTCCCTGGCAGCTGAGCAGAAGCCACCCCCTCCCCAAGGAGCCCAGGCAGGGCATGGAGGCCTGAGTGGCTGTGTGTGTGTGGAGGGGGGCCCTGCCTGGAGCCCCCTCCCAAGGCTCAGCCAGAAAGAGCTTTGAGGGCAGGAGCCTTGGGAGGGGGGGCAGCCCCTGAATGACACCCGGCCAGGGGGGCCCTTGGATGCCCACCCACCCTGGAAGGCCCTGGGGCAGGGGAGGGCTCGGGGGGGGGGCTTGAGGGGCCAGGCGGCTACCTCATCAGGGGTGTCCTTGCCGTCGGGCTGCCCGGCAGCTGCTCGGCGTGCCAGAGTCCCCGCCCGGATATTGCTGAGATTGATCTGCCTCTCCGGAGGTGGGCCTCCACGGGGTTGGCCCCGGACAATGATGGCACAGCCGGAAAGGACCTGGTGAGGAAAGGTGGCCATTAGCCCCCCCAGAAAGCAAAGCATTGGAGAGGGGGGAGGCTACCTGTCCCACCCAGCCCCAGGAAAGCTGCCGTCCAGGGAGGGGCTCTGCCTGCTCTGCGCCAGATCCAACGCTTCCAGCTTCGGACGGAGCCCCTGGGCTCAGACCCCCTCCTGCCCCCATCCCTCCCCGGCCATGCCCCCCCTCCAGAGCAGAGCCCATGCACCCTGACCAGTCCCCCTCCTGCCCCCCCACGCCTGGCCATGCCCCCCCTCCCACGCAGAGCCCGTGCACCCTGACCAGCCCCCCTCCTGCCCCCCCACGCCTGGCCATGCCCCCCCTCCCACGCAGAGCCCGTGCACCCTGACCAGCCCCCCTCCTGCCCCCCCACGCCTGGCCATGCCCCCCCTCCCACGCAGAGCCCATGCACCCTGACCAGTCCCCCTCCTGCCCCCCCACGCCTGGCCATGCCCCCCCTCCCACGCAGAGCCCGTGCACCCTGACCAGCCCCCCTCCTGCCCCCCCACGCCTGGCCATGCCCCCCTCCCACGCAGAGCCCATGCACCCTGACCAGCCCCCCTCCTGCCCCCCCACGCCTGGCCATGCCCCCCTCCCGCGCAGAGCCCATGCACCCTGACCAGCCCCCCTCCTGCCCCCCCACGCCTGGCCATGGCCCCCTCCCACGCAGAGCCCATGCACCCTGACCAGCCCCCCTCCTGCCCCCCCACGCCTGGCCATGCCCCCCTCCCACGCAGAGCCCATGCACCCTGACCAGCCCCCCTCCTGCCCCCCCACGCCTGGCCATGCCCCCCTCCCACGCAGAGCCCATGCACCCTGACCAGCCCCCCTCCTGCCCCCCCACGCCTGGCCATGGCCCCCTCCCACGCAGAGCCCATGCACCCTGACCAGCCCCCCTCCTGCCCCCCCACGCCTGGCCATGGCCCCCTCCCACGCAGAGCCCATGCACCCTGACCAGCCCCCCTCCTGCCCCCCCACGCCTGGCCATGCCCCCCTCCCACGCAGAGCCCATGCACCCTGACCAGCCCCCCTCCTGCCCCCCCCGGTCAGCGCCCAGGCAGAGAGGGTCCGTGGGGGGGGGGCAGTGCTAGTTCCCCGCCCCCACGACCCTCCCGCCTGCCCAGCGAAGCCCACGGGGGGGGAGGAGAGGAGGGCGCTCTGCACGCGCTCAGAGGGCGCCTGTACCATCTTGACGATGCCGCGCTGGAGGGCGGGCGCCTGGGCGGCGGAGGCGGAGGCGGAGGCGGAGGAGGAAGCCATGGCGCCGGGGGTCGCGCTGGAGGTCTCGGCGGAGGAAGCGGCAGCCGAGGCGTCCGAGGAGCGGAGGGAGGGAGGGAAGGGGAGGGAGGGGGCGGAGCGGCGGCTGGGTATTTAGCAGGACCCGCCCCCGGGCGCACGCGCAGCACAGCCAGCGGGCCCGCCCCCTCTCACTGGAAAGCCAATCGGGCGGCGCGACCCGGCGACCCGCCCCTCGGGCGCCCAGCCAACCAATGGGCAGCCCAGCAGGCGGCCAGCGAGGGAAGGGAGCGTGTTCAAATAGAAGCGTCGGGCGGCGGAGGCGGGACTTCCGGGTCACCCTGCCAGAAGGACACGTAGGCAGAGAGAAAGCAGCACGCGCGGCGGGCCACGTGGGAGGAGACGCGCCTGCGCTGGAGGGGGGGATCAAGGAGGGAGGGCTCACACGGTGACCGAATTGCGGGCGGGGGGGGCATTCCGAATTGACAGGAGCCTCCCCCTCCCCTTCTCTGGCTCTGTGTGCTCCACCCACCCACCCACCTTGTTTCATGTTGATGCAGCACTTGCTTCCTTGTCGAGTATTTCACTTCTGCGTTTGTGTTTCCACTTGTTCCTTTTTATTGTTGCCCCCCTACCCCCCCACCCCGAGATAGACCGAGGCGAATGAAGCGAGGGAGGTGCGGCCTTCCAGGGCTCTGCCCCTCCCGCCGCAGCCGCAGCCTTGGGCTCTCCCCGAAGTGGCCCCGGGGGACTCTGGGCGCCCCCTCGCCCCACCAGCCTTCCATCCTCCAGCAGCCCCAGGGGCCCCACGGCGTCCCCCCGCCCCTCCTGCCAAAGGCCCCCCGCCTGCAGAAACGTCATGGGGGGGAGTGGGGCCCGGAGTGGGCGGGGCCCAGGCTTTTCCCAGGAGCCTGATATTGGCCCCCTGGCTCATTCGCTGGCATCAGCCCCCCCCCTTGCCCCCTCCCCGCTCGCAAACCCCACCGCCGTCTCCTCGACGCTCCGGTGGCTGTGCCCCGGCTCTGAAGGCAACGGTCGGGGTGTCCTCTCCGTCCACCGGGCTCCCTGCGCGCCCCTTCCGCTCTCTCCCTCCGTAGCAAGGGCCCCTCCAGCAGAATCCCGGGCGCCTCCTCCAAAGGAGCCTGCGGGGACGGGGAGGGCGCTGGCCGAGAGCCGAAGGGCCGCAGGGCAGCGCGCAGGAGGCTTTGCCCCGACTGGCCGCTTTCCTCGGAGTCCCGTTGCCCCCGGGGCTGCCGGGCTGCGGGACGGAGCCGGCGCCCGCGCCAAGGTCCTGCCGGGGAAGCTGGAGTCCGGCGCCACTGGCGGTCCCCAGAACCGCGCGCCAGGCTGGGAAATGCAACGCGGACAGGCTTCCCCGGGTTCTTGTCCAGTTCAGCGGCGCCAAAGGAGGCGGCCGGGGAAGCTGGTGGCTTGAACTGGCCTTCGACACATAAGCGCCTCTTTGCTGCAGGACAAGCCGGAGCGGATTGAAAGGGGGGCGACTCAGAAGCCCCGCCCCCAAAACTGTGGCCCCGAGAGAACTAGTGGGGGGAGAGACACCGTTCCAGAAGGGCTGATGGGGGCAGCGCAAGTGGGCGGCACGGCACGGGTTACATTTTCTCCGCAGCCCGTTTTGACGGTGCGGACAGAGGAAGGCCGAGGCGGAGGATCTCGGCACCCCCGAAACGAACGCGGTCTCCCCTCCAGGGCCAGAGGAAGGAAGAGGAGCCGAGACAGCCGGGAATTCTCTCATCCTGCCTCCCGGGGGGGAGGGGCAGCGCACGGAGCCCCGAACCAAATCAGCCAGAGCTCAGCTGCACCGGTCCGCTTCCGCGCCTCTTTCGCAGCTCCAGCGCTTCGGAGCCGCCGCCGCCGCCGCTCCCCCACCTGGCGCCCAAAGAGCTTCCGAGGATGCTGGGGGGGGGGGGGGGAGCCGGGCTGGCCTCGGTTGTGCTGCAACGAGATCCTCCGGGCAGCTTATCCTCTCCCCGCGGCCAGGAGAGCCGCCCGCTGCTCCACTCGGGTCCCGGCTGCTGGCGCTGGAAGGGGAGGGTCGCCTGACTGCGGCAGGGAAGAGAAGCAGCGGCTGGAGGAAAACTCTGTCCGGGGACGCCACTAATCTCTGGGGCGGCGGTGGGTCCTCGGCCCCGGGAGGCTTTTAAGGAGGGCCAGGCAATCCCTCTCCGGGACCCCGGTGAGATTCCCCTGCGTGCTGCAAATGAAATGGCCTTGGCGGGGACTTCAAGTGTACCGCTGGGTGAAACTCAAAGGGCCCGGGCTGGATCTGGGGCTCCTTCTGCCTCAGTGTCCCCTGGGAGCCCCAAAGCAGGGACCGCCTGGCGTCCCCGTTACCCAGCCAAAGGGAAGTCTGTACAGAACCACTGGAGGGCAGCTCCCCCCCCCCCCTTGCTGGCCATTCCTACCAATTGTGGCGGCAAATCCTATGTGTGACGTTCCAGCAGGGTGGGAGAATCTGCCGGCCGCGCCTTCCCAGCACCTGCCCTTGGTCTCCCCACGGGAACCCCTCCACTCCCCAAGAGCAGAGGCTCCGTTTCCTCAGGGAAACCCCACAGCGCAGAATTGCAGCTGCACGCACGAAGCGCCAAGCCGGAGGCGGGGCGGCCTTTTCTCTCCGAGAGCCTGGAGGACTCACAGTTCCCACGTCTCTGCCTCTTGCTGCTCCTCCCAGCCCTCTTCTTCCTCTCGGCTCCCGACTCGCCCTCACTTCTCTGCAGGTTTCCGAAGTCCTGCGCTTCTCCCCTCTCTGCCTGCCGGATTCCGCCCACTTTTCCCTGATAGGAATCCTACAGGAGGGCCACGCGTCGGAGCTGCCTTAGAGAGAGCGCATTCCACCACCACCCCTTCCCGCGCCGCCCAGCTAAAGAGCCTGGCAGAAGGAGAGCCTGCGCCATCGAGTCCAGCTGGGGAAGGCTGCCTGAGGCGGGGGCTTTGTCTTCTAAGTGCGGGTTTCACTGGTCAGCTTTGCCCAGCCCCCCACCCCTCCAGAGAGAGGGAGAGAGAGCAGCAGGGAGGCGACTCCTGCTGTGCGCTCGAGAGAAGCCCCCATGCCGCCCGCCCGCCCGGGGTTGCAGACCCAACCCTGGGAGAAGGGATGCTGCCACCCTCATCTGGGGTTTGGATCCGGCGCAGGCTCAGCTCCTCTCTCCTCGCCGAAGGCCCCAGCAACTCGGTCCTCTGACAGGCGAGGGAAAAGCAGCTGCCAACTGCGCTGAGCATCCTTGCGCGCGCTGGGTTCCCACACTGTGCGGCTCGGCCGCTGCCCCGTTGGCAAAGGAGACACGGGAGGCTCCTAAGCTCGAGGGGCGTCGGGCCTACAACCTGCCCTCCGCACCCCTGCGGGTCCAAGGCAGACAGAGCCTGGGAGGTGTTGCGACTCTCGGCGGCCCTCGGGGATGGCGAGGCGGGAGGGCTCCGTGGTTAATGTGTAATTGGGGCCAGATGGTCGCCTGGGAGGCAGCCTGTTCGGTAGAGAACCCTGGCGGGAGGGGCGGTTGGGGGGGCAGTAATGAGGGTCAATTGCTGGGCACCCAGGGCCGCAGGAGAAACGCCGGGCCCCACTATTTGCTCATCAAATATTTTCTCGGCCGGCTTGGCAGCGAGTGGATGGGTAGTCGAGCCCGAAGCCATCTGGGCAAGTTCGACGGGGGCAGGACGCCCCCGCCCCCAAGCCAAATCAAAACTACCTGTTTGCACAAAGCGGCGGCGGCGGGTAAAGCCCGACTATAAAGGCGTCTCGCCTTGGCTCTCCTGGGCCGCCGCCGCCGCGTTGGTGTCGCCGGGAAGGTGCGGGGAGGCGCGGGTGAGTGCGGAGGGGGGAGCTGCCTCCCGCTGGGCCGCCCCAAGGGAGCACAGCCAGCGAGCGCCGGGAGGCGGGTAGGGGCCCCAGGGCCGGCAGCCGGTGGGCTCTCTGGGTCTTTGGCAGGCAAGGGGAGGCCGGAGGAAGGCCGCCTCCAGGAGCGGGTGCTCCGGTCCGGCCGAGGCCCTCGGGGGAAAGCAAGCCGCCTGGGGCGCAACGCCTGAAAGAGCCGCCGAGGAGGAGGGCGGCGGGCCGGGAAGGCGCAGGCGCCGGGGCTGCTGTCCGCGCCGCGCTGGTGCTGAAATGCCAACGGCCGCTCGCACGGCGGAGCGCCGGTGGGTGGAAGCATCCCGGAGGCTCGGAGGGGGAGGGAGGGTGGGGTCGCCTGGGGTCTTGAGGCGGAGGCGCTCCCCTGGCCTTCGTCCAGACTCCAGAGGGAAGGAAGGCTCCCCCATTGAATCGCCAGGACCGCATCCTGTGAGGCCGCAGGGAGGTCAAACTCTGCTCAGGACGGTGCCACTACACCTGCCGGTTCCCCCCCCCCCCGCACAGCCCGGTTCCTCCGAGGACTTCCGAGGTTCTGATCCCATCCGCTGCTGTTGGCCCAAAGGACTCCATCGGCTGCAGAGCAGGAGCTCTTCTGAGAAGGTGGGAGGGTCTCCCTTGGCTCCGCGGGAAGAAAGCGGGTTCAGAAAACGCAGGTCAGTGGCCACAAGGTTGGGGGGGGGCAGATAGAAGTGCAAAGCTGGTGGAGACTATGGGCGACGGTGGTGCCCGTCTGGCCCCCAAGTGCCACATCAGGAGAGGGACACCAGGCACCCTCAGGTTCCCAAGCAGCCCTTAGCCTGCAGCGACAGTTGGGAAGGGGTGTTGCTCCACTGGAGGGCTGATTGCGCCACCCTCCCTCTTGAAGGCCCAGCACTGATGGCCTGGTGGCATCCAGACGCGGTCCTACCCGGCGGTAAGCAACGCCTCTCCCTTTGCTGTGCAGAAGAACCGCCTCGGCCTCTGGTGGTGCCAATTGCAGCCAGGAGGCAGCCCCGGGGGAGGGGGGGACTTTGGGATGATGCTGAGACCGGTGGCTCCTCCCATCATTTCTCCACCCAGCAGGGAATTCACTTCCCCAGGGAAGGCTTGATCAATATCAAGGCTTGGTAGAAGCAACCGCTGTCCAGGGTCTCTCAGGCCTCCAGCCTGTTCGGACACGTGGAGAGGAGTGGCTTGTCACCACAGGTGTGGCTTCAGAGAACAAGCTTGTGCTGGCAGTTGGGGACAGGTCAACGCTGATCCCACAGCAACGGGGCTTCCTTCTCCAATGGAAAGGCAGCGAAGCCAGCCTGCCCTGCCCTGCCCTGCCGAGTGGACACCGGAGTGGGTGGGAGGGGCTGCATTGGCCCTGGGTGGCCTCTGAGCTGAGCGGCATCTTTGGCCCAAGCGGGCTGTTGGTCCGACCTGGCTGTCCTGCCCCTTGCAGAGCTCCAGAGAGTGAACCAGCTGGGGGGACTCTTTGTGACCGGCTGCCCTCTGCCCGATGCCAAGAGGAGGAAGATTGTGGAACTGGCCCTGTGCGGGCTGCGGCCGGCCGACATCGCCCACCTGCTGAAGGTAGCGGCAGGGGAGGGTGGGGGAGGAGGTCAGGGGAGGGGCAGGCAGTTCAGACCTATGAGGAGAGAAGAGCAGGGGCAAATGGACAGCAATGGAGGTGGGGGGGTCCTCTTTCCTCTGACCTTCCCAACGTACCCCCAGGCAAAGGAACACCCAGGCCTGCCCCCTTCTCTCTACACCATCCAGGTCTCCAATGGGTGTGTCAGCAAGATTCTCACCCGCTACTACAAGGTGGGCATTGTCCAGCCAAGCAAAAGGTGGGGCAGCCGGCCTCAGATCGCCACTCCTCAGCTGGTGGCTGGGATTGCCCATCTGAAGCAGGCGCAGCCGTCGCTCTTTGCCCGGGAAATCAGGGAGAAGCTGGAGGCCGCCGGCACCTGTGCTGCAAGTGGGGCACCCAGTGTGAGTGGTGGGGGGCGCATGGGTAACACGGGGGCTCCGTAGGGGGAGGGGGTGCAGGCCTCTCTTCAAGCAAGAGCAGGCACGTGCAGTCACGCAGCTCTTTTGGGCAAAGAGAGTGAAACAGCGAGAGAGAGAGAGAGAAAGAGAGAGAGGGAGAGAAAGAGACAGAGAGAGGGAGACAGAGGGGGGGAGAGACAGAGGTAGAGAAAGAGAGAGAGGGAGGGAAAGAGCTGAACCCGGCTGCCTTTTTCTCCCCAAAAACCTTGCTCCACCTCCTCCCACCAACCCCGGGGACCTTTCTCCCTTTCTTCCTTCAGTCTAGGGCTGAAGCCAAGGTTGCTCCTGGGTTGCTTTGCTTGTCTGGCTCTCCACTGAAGAGGGACCTAAACCCCCCCCCCCCTTTCTGGAACAAGCTGGTTGCTTTGAAGGAAAAGTGGGGGGGTTGGACTGGGCTGGGAATGAGGGAGCCTGGCTGGCTTGGCCAGGCAGGAGAAATGCCCCCACCCTGAGGCTCAGTGGCTCTGCCGGTGTCTGCTGGGCTGCCCCTTGTCCTGGGGGGGGGGGTTGTCTCTGATCCCTGTGAGGTGAGCGGGGCTAAGGCTGAGCAGTGAAAATCCTTGGGGGGGGGCAGATTTCTCTCCCTGGAGACCCCAGACTCTTTGTTCTCTTCAGAGAGAAAGGCCTCAAGGCAGCTGCAGCCCATTATGACCATTCCTCCCCCTCCCTCCCTCCCTCCCTCCCTCCCCCTTTCTTTTCTTTTCTTCTCTCTTCTCTTTCACTCGCTCACTCATTTCCCCCCCTCCCTATCCATTCCCCCCATTCACACTCATTTTCAGAGATTCATTGTCTTTCAAATCCACCAATGTACTGGTAGACACACATCCAGACACACATCCACAAATAGCCCCCCATACACACACACCAACACAATATCCTCCCACCCTAATTGCCAAGACCTCCTCCTTCCCCAGAAGAAAACTGGACTTTGGGAGCATCTTAGGACACTTGGCTGGAGGAGAGTGACCCTATAACAGCCCCGCCCCCGCAGCATTTCCCCAGAAGCCTCTGCTTTCACTCCGCTCCCCCCTCCCCTCAGCCCATCAGAGCCCCCCCCCCGGGGTCTGCCTTTCTGGGTCCTGCGTCCAGGCCTTCTGGAGCCCCTCCCTCTGGGTGCAGCCCCCCTGCTCCTGCTAGGAGTCTGGGCCTCTCACCCCCCCGCTTTTCTTCGGCTCCTCCAGGTGTCTTCCATCAACCGCATCCTGAGACGCCTGGAAGCCCCAGGTGGGTCCCTCTTCCTGAGGAAGCTCCCACAACCAGGTAAGGGGGAGGGGCCTTTGTTTGGGGGCGGAGTCTTCCTTATCCTATGCAAAGGAGGCCATGCCTCCCCCCCCCTCAACACCCAGGCATTGGCCAGTGGGGCCGCACTGTCTCCCTGTGGGACCTGCTCCACAACCCTGCTGACCTTGAGGGGGAGGAACGGGGGGGGGGAACTGCTCCCCTGGCCCTCTTCCTGCTTGGCCATGCAAAAAACCTCTTGAGCCACTTATTCGGGGCGGTCATGAAATGTGGGTCCCACTGGGAGGGCACAAAGGCAACGAGAGCAAATCTTTCATGTTATATTAGACATTGAATTGCAAAACCTCTGAGAATCAACAATGAAACAATAACAGAGTCACCACTAAAAAAACCCTGTAGGGCAGAGTTGGGCCCAGCAGAACAAAGAAAGATGAAACCCAACATTTCCCGCAAGCTGTTTCATGAGACAATTGTCTGCCTGGGGACCCTGGGCTTCCCCCCCCCCCATTTTCTCCTTTGGCTTTGAAAGTCTCCCCGCTCCCCCACGGCCGGCCGGGGTTCTCCAGGGTGCGGGTGATAGGATGCTGGAGAGGCCACTTTGCCAGTTCTTGGGAAGATCCGCTGGTCGCCCATCCTTCGCAGCCTCCCCTCCCCCCATCCTGGAACCTCCCCCCCCCCGGCCTGGGCTAAGCGGAGGGGGTGTTTCCTTGGCTGTAAAGGCCTGGGCCGCCCACCGGTGCCCTGCCTCTCCCACCCTCCCATAGGTGCCCCCTCAGCCCCCTCCCCATCTTCCTCCCGGTCAGCAGGGGAAGCTGGGCTGCCCAGAACTCGGAGCAGGACCATCTTCTCTAAGGAGCAGCTGGGGGCCCTGGAGAGCGGTGAGTCAGGAGGGCACCGAAGGTGGGTTGGGGGGGTGTATCTGGGGTGGAGGCAAAGGTTTGAGGGGAGCACTTGATAAAACTGCCTTCCTTGGCTCTCCCGTAACAGGAAACAAAACACAGCATAAATACGGAAATTGATTCCTGAGAAACCACAAAATAAAAGTCATTAAAATTCTGGCTCTGGGCCAGATAAAAATAAATGTCCTGACAACTCCCCACCCACCCCCCGCCAAAAACAGAACTGGGCCCTCTCACCTGGAGGTAGAGGCTCTTCTCACCTGCCCAGGTGCTTCTGAAGACAAGGGAAAGGCTCTGCAGGGGTCTTTCACATCAGATTAGTTGAATTTTGGGGAGGGGGAAAGGGAGTTGTACCTCTCATCCAGAAGCATCACTTCAAGGACAAATTTTTAATAGTTGTTGTCTCAGGAAGAGCAGGTTTATGTTTATGTTTATTTAGATTTGTAGGCCGCCCCTCTCCGCAGACTCGGGGCGGCTCACAACAAAGTGAAAAACAGTTTACAACAAATCTAAATTTCTACTAAAAACATTTAAAAAACCCCATTTTCTAAACACACATACATTCACACATACCATTCATAAATTGTATATGCCCGGGGGAGATGTCTCAGTTCCCCCATGCCTGACGACACAGGTGGGTCTTAAGGAGCTTACAAAAGGCAAGGAGAGTAGGGGCAGTTCTAATCTCCGGGGGGAGTTGGTTCCAGAGGGCCGGGGCCACCACAGAGAAGGCTCTTCCCCTGGGGCCCGCCAACCAACATTGTTTAATTAGGTGGGACCTAATCGGTCGCTGGGATTTGTGAAACAGAGGAAGGAACCACCCGAATGAGAAAGGGGGGGGGGCAAGGAAAGTGTAACCCGTTTGGGGGGGGGGAGCAGCCCTAGCTCTGAGATCATTCAAGGCCACCTTGGCAGCTTTAAGACTTGGTGATTTTGGAGCCAGCTGGGGGTGGACGGTCCACAAGCCATGGCTGATGCAGATGGGAGAGAAGGACGCCTGTGAGGGGCCCCCCAGCTACCCTCCCATTTCTGTGGGGGCCCTGCCAACCTCAGGCCTCGGCCTCTGCAGCCGCTGGATGCCTCTGGCCCTTGGCTCTTCTTTGACCTGCTCCCTCCCTCCCACTTCCAGCTTTCCAGAGGAGCCAATACCCGGAAGCCGCTGCCCGGACAGAGCTGGCTGGCCAATCTGGACTGCCTGAAGCCACCCTGAGGGTGAGTCCAGGGAGGTCCCGTCCCCCCTGCACTGCGGAGCTAGAGAAGAAGCCCCCTGAGCCACACCAGGAGCTCCTTTGGGCTTTGGGGGGGTGTTCCACATTTCCCAAGCAGGGAAAGTCCTCGCCCAACCCTCTTTCCCCTTATTGGCATTAGGTCTGGTTCTCCAATCGGAGAGCGAGATGGCGACGGGAAGCCACGCAGGCACAGCAGGCCGGCTCTGGGCCGCCAGCACCTGCAACCCCAGGTACGTACTTAGAGAGACTCACCAATCCTAGAAAGAGGCTGGTGCAGGACCCCCACCCACAGGCCCCTGCCCCTGCCTGGGAAGAGAAGGAGGCACCGTCCGGGACCCAGAAGGGCAGGCCCCCCCCCCGTCCACCAGGAGCCTCCATGTCCACCCCACGGCCTGAGTCAAGGCCCAGCCCTGGAGGGCAGCGGGTGGGAGGCAGCTGCCGCTTTTTGCCCCACCCAGCAACCCTCAGTGGGGCAGCACGGCTCCTCCTCCTCCCCCTCCTTCTCTTCGCAGGGGCTGCGGGTGGATGGCGGCTGCTCTCCGGGGCCTCCTGGCTTCTGCCTCCCTGCGGCCCTCCGGGAGCAAATACGTGGGCACCGGCCCTGCCTGAGGCGTCCCCTACGGGGGATTCCTGACCGTGACGGGGCTGCCCTGCTGGCACCCCCCGCCATGGCCCGGGGCAAAAGCCTCCCACGCCCGGCGGATCACCGAGCCGGTCGCCTCGCCCTGGAGGAAGCCGGCTGCAAGGAGGGAGCTTCGGCGGAGACAGGCCGGAGCAAGTTGCGGGGAAGCCGGGCGGGGTTCCAAGAGGGGGAAGCAGACCTCCGCCTGCAGCGGACGGAGGCGCCCGCCTGGCCTCCGGCGTCTGCCAACCGAGAGCAAGCGGGCGGCCAACAGCGGCGCGGTGCAAGAGAGGGAAGGCCCGCGCCACGGCAGCAGCTCCCGCCGCCCGCCTCGCCTCACCTCCGGCTCTTCGCCCGCGGTAAGGAACCAGCCGCCGCCCGAGAAGGGGAAGCCTCGCCACGGTCCCGCAGCCTCGCCGCTCGGGCGCAGAGCTCGGTCAGCCGCCGGCCCAACTCCGCGGGGAGACGCCGGTGGGGCTCCCGAACTGGTCGCGAGGAGGGCGCAGCCTCTGCTGGCTCTCCGGGAAGCCCCCCGCCCGCCGGGCCCCGCAGCCGCCCCCGACGGAAGCGCCGGGATGCCAGCCGCTCGCCTTCCTCCCGTCCTTCCCGAAGGGGCCAGGAGCGCGTCCCGAGGGCGGCCCCGTGCCGGCATAACCTCCCCCCCCCCGGCTGGAGGAAAGGGCGACCTTGGCCCGCGGGGGCCCTCCGCCGCTCGCTCCGCAGGGCCGCCTCTTCCTTCGGTGGGCCGCTGCTCCCAGATTAAATTCGAGGAGGGCGGGGTGGGTGGGGGGCTCCAGCTCCAAACCGTAAGGGAGGTGGGGGGGACTTGCAGTCTGGAAGGGCCCGCCCGTGATTTTTTTAAAAAAATAATTTTAAACATTAAAAAAGATTTTTACAATTTTTTATCCCATATCGTTTTATTTGTCCCTTTTCAATTTGCAATTAACTATACAGTACATATAAATCCATCCTTACATATTTTTCTATTTATATTGAACAATATTTTCCTCTCTTATACATCAATTTCACAATAATCCTATTAAATACTAAAATATTCCATTTTTACAGTTCCTTAGCACCTCTCTTACTTCTATACCTTCTTAAAGTTACCGTAATCATTGTTAACCCATACACCTATTTAACTATTTATACCAATCATCCCATATCTTATAATATTCCGATTCCTCCTTGCCATTCACTTGTTTCATAAGCCTGTCCATCTCTGCACACAGTCACCTCTGACTGTATTTTATTGTTCTTCCAATTCTGTGGAAATTCTGTTCCTCTGTAGCAAGCACAAAAACAGAGTCCCAACAGTCCTGGTTCCCCGTAAATATCTCTAGTAAAAATAATTCCGTTTTGATTTCCCTGTGTTGCTTTGTTATCTCTTCAATCTATTGCCAATATTGCTTCGCTTTTTGTCATGATCACCACCATGGTAACATGTTCCTGTATTTTGTTTACATTTCCAACATTCTGGCAATGTGTTGGAGTACATTTTTGCTATCCTTGCTGGTGGAAGATGCCATCCATAGAACATTTTATCCCCACCTTCTTCCATTTCTCCAGTTCTATGTTGTAGCTGAAGTTTTGTGCCCAAGTTATCCACCACCGCGTTCGCATCTTCTTCCCTCTTATAGATCAGCAAATAGTTACAGAATGTTGTGATCATTTTATCCTTTGGCCCAAATATCATGTCATTTGGGTTCTTCTGGAATCCATATACTCTGCATCTTTTTTGTATCTAGATTTTATGTGTAAGTACAGCCACCAATCAATTTCTATGCCTTGTTCCTTTAATTCTACTTGTTTTAAATTCTCCTTGTTCTTTTAATGTTTCTTTATATGTCTTCATTTTATCCATTTCCAATATGTTTGGGTACATTAACGCTTCCATTGTCAAAAGCCAGATAGGTATTATATTTTATTACCTACCAGCCAGGTATTTATTGTATGAACAAATCTCGAATTAGGTGAATTTGGAAGTAACTATGAGTCTACTTTTACCACCCCCATCGCCTCGCTGGGGATCATGCCCGTCCAATGTCAAAATTCTTTTATTTTTGAGTAGTATCCAACCCATGTAAGGATTGCTGCATGATAGCAGGTCTCAATCGGGAAGGCCAAATCCCCCCCACTTTCTCTTATTTTGTAAAGATTTTAGTTTGATGTGGGTTTTTCCCCCCTCATCAAATATAGTTCGTTATTGTTTTGTTTAAATCATTAAAGAATCCTTTCCCTACTTTTATCGGTATGACCTGAAATAATAAAATTCTGGCCAGTATATTCATTTTGACGGAGGCAATCCTGCGCATGAAAGATAGTTGGAGCTTCTTCCATATTTCTGTCCTTTTTTTACCTGATCTGCCATAGCTGTCATCTTTCAGACTCGAAGATTTAGATGTAATCCAAATTCCCACGAATTTTATTTTTTCACTCTAACTTGTATACCTGTACTCTCTTCACATTCTCCTTATTGCTTTCATTCTGTTATCATTAATTTTGAGTCCTACTATACTTATATTTATACAAATATTTATATTTGCTAAAGTAAATATTATTTTACAAGCTTTAATGTATCTGGTTTGCATGACTGAACCATTACTCCCATCTCCTGGCTATCAGCTGGACACCCGCTGGAATTCCACGTTCCCCCTGCGCGTGATGTGCATCCTTGATAACTCGGGGGGGGGGGGTGTCACTCTGCTCACTCCTTCACACTCTCTTCCATATTCTCCTCTCTTCCATATTCTCCTCTATACTGGAGCAATTTGGTCCTTGTCTCTAGTGGTTGTTCTAGTATGAAAACTAGGTCATCGGCAAATATTTGGGAGTTTATGCACTTTTTATAAATTTGTAGTCCATTTATTTCCTGTTCAGCTCTAATCCTAATCAATAATATTTCTAGTGTCAGGATAAATAATGAGGGGGCCCGTGGACATCCGTGTCCCACACCCTTCCTAGTACTGAAGCTTCCCATGCCATCTCCATCGATGGTCATCCTTGCCCTTTGGGCTGCATATGTTTTTTCCACCATTCTTATAAATTCTTCTCCAAAATTCATTTTTTCTAATTGTAAAATTATGAATTTCATATAAAATTATGAATGTCCAATTTAAATTGTCAAAGGCCTTCTGCGCACGGAGAAAGATTAGGGTTGTTAGTTTTCCAAGGTGGGCTTCGTAGTATTCTGGTGCATCAGTTACCGTTCTTATATTAATTTTTTATATCCCTTCTTGGGAGGAAACCATTTCTTCCTTTAAGACTCTTTAAACTCTTTCTGAGACACTAGCTGCAAGTGTCTTATAGTCCACAGGATTCTTTCTAAGCTACAGAATGAAAGATCATCAGCTCATTTGATTTTCTGTTCGGGGAGGGGGGGGGAGCAGACTGGGCTGTTCCACCCAAACCTCCAGACGGGGGAGACCAGAGGAGGAACCAGGGAAACCAAATCCACCCAGAGAGCCTCCAGGCAAAAAAAGACGTCCAGACTCTTTGGTTTTGAGGACCTGGAAGTACATTTGCAGGAAAGCAAATGAATAAACGGCTAAACCTACGGAAATGATGTTTTCTGCTTTCTGCCCCTGAACTGTGACCCCACAGCTGCTTGGGCCATTGGAAAGGCCATTTGGTCACCGGGACACGCCAGGATCCCTGAGAAAGGGGACTCTCGGACGAAGGCTCACTCCAAGCAGGAAGTCTGCTCAAGCCCAACTAAAATCCTGGTGGAGGGGAGGGGGGGAGGAAGCAGGACGATTGGAAGAGAAGGACAAGGAGGCCGCATCCAAAGGAGTCCTGGAGGGGCAGAGGGAAAGGGGTCGGAGGGGCCTGAGGGGAGATAAACATGGGGGGAGGGGTGGCAGCCTCAGCAATTGGGGGAGCCCACCACCCCCCCACTCCTGAGGGAGCAGAACAACCCAGAGGGAATGAAGCGCCTGGGCAGGGCCACGGAGGAAACAAAGGCAGGGGGGGTCCTAAGACCTGGAAGCTGATGGGTCAGATGCTGCCAAACAGAAAAAAGCACTTGAGGGCTGGGAAGGGGGCAAAAAATTGTCCTGAATTCCTTCCCCACAGAAAAGGGGGCAGAAACTTTGCCCCATCTTTTCCAATCATATTTGTAGCCCTTGGCCCTACTTCCCAGGCCAGGAGAGCCCCCAACCCCCAGCCCTGGGGAAGGCAAACCCTCAGCCTCCCCTCCAGCCAGAAAGTAAGGGGGGGGCTGCACACGCGCACACACGCACACAGGGCTCAGCTCTCCTCTGCCCGACAGGCTGGGCCAGGAAGGACCACCCACCCACCCACCTACCCCCGGGCCACTCAAAGCAGCCCAGCTTCCCAGGCAAAGCAACCCGCCTGGTTCGGGCTCATTTTCGGCTCCCCCCTCCCTCCACCTGAGCCCAGAGCCCCCCGGTCCCCCAGTCAGGAGGCCAAGGAGGAGACGCAAGAGGTGCCCAGAAGGGGTGAAGCCACTTCATTGGTGCAAAGAGCGACTCCGCACGGGATTTCGGAGGGGGGGGAGGGACCCCCTTTGGCTCATGGGGAGAGCCACAAGCCCCTCCTCAGCCGCCGGGCAGCCCCCACCAAAGCCTCTGGGCCAACTGGGGCGGGGCGTTCTCGGCAGAGTGTCCAGAGAGAGAGAAAGCCCCTCGGCCAGCAGCAACCACCCCCCTGCAGACAAGGCCTGTGGACAAGGAGGGAGAGTCAGCAAGCCCCCCCCAACCCCCTCCGATGGTCCTCTGGACCCACAGGTGGTGGTGGTGGTGGCAGCAAGGGGGGGGCAAGAGGGCAGGCAGGAGCTGCCTTGGAGGCTCCCGCGAGCAGGCCCCCCCCCTTCCTCCCCCCCAACCCCCTCCGATGGTCCTCTGAGCCACGTGGGACCCACAGGTGGTGGTGGTGGCAGCAAGGGGGGGGGCAAGAGGGCAGGCAGGAGTTCCCGTGAGCAGGGCCCCCCTCTTCCTACCCCCACCCCCTCCCGCCAGCCCCTTACCTTCCCCAGACTAGAACTCCCACAGGCAGTCGCGGGCTCGCTGCTCGCTGTCGGCCACCAGGCAGCCCTCCCGGTCCCCACGCACGTAGCAGCCGTTGGGGGCTACGATGGCCAGCAGGTGGCTCCCCTGGATCTCCAGGTAGAAGTTCAGGGCCGCCTTTCCCCACGGGCTGAAGGTCCTCTCCGGGGTCAGGGCCCAAAAGCTCTTCCCTCGGCCTGCGGGGAGGAGGAGGGGCCGGCCTGGCTTCAAGGGGGGCAGCGGACAGGGGGGGAGGGGTCCAAAAGGGGGCCCAGGGGAGGTGACAGCCAGAGAGAAGGGAGACCCCCTCCCGCCCCGGCTTCTTTGGGGAGAAAAGACCCGCCCCCCCCCCGGGCTTACTTTGGAGATGGTAGACGCCGTGCTTGCAAGGCAGGATCTCCACGGGCTCCGGCTGCAGGAGGTTGCCCTGCAGGGTCTCTCGGCCGGGGGAGCTGCCCACGTAGCCGTAGTGTCCACGCAGCACCAGGAAGGAGCGGTTGGCAAAGCGCAGCACAAACTCCTCGTTGGGCCCTGGGGCAGAAGAGAACTGCAGGGGGGGGGCTTGGCAGGGGCCCCGGAGGCTCCCGGAAGCTCCCATCAGCTCCCCCCCCTCCGCCCCCCCCCACTTCTACGCAGAACCCCCCCACTCGGAAGGTGGCTTCAAAATTTGCCAACTGAAGGAAACGGCCAGTGGACAGACAGCAAAGTGTGTGTGTGTGTGTGTGTGTTGGGGGGGGCACATCAGTTTAACAAATGCGAACAGTGTAGAAACAACTTTTTTGTGGGCCAATGTTGGGCCTGCGCCATGTTAGAGATACATTTCTTAACGGGTGCCTTAATTTTGAACACGGGTGGTCCTCCCCTTGCGACCAACCACTGAGCCCCCACTGTCAAGGAAGGCAGCCGGCCCCACCTCACGACCCTCGTTCACAACAGTTATGGAGGTGGATCCGACTTCCCCCCTGGACTTTCCTGCTCTGGAGGCCGCAACAGGAGATTGGGTGACCGTCATAAATGCCAGTCGGTGGCCAAGATTCTCGTCAAAGGGATCCAAATTCCGTGGCCGGAGGGAGCCAGAAGGCCCAGCGGGGGGTGAGTGGCTGATGGATGGCTGCCGCCTGAGGCTACCTGCACTGTGATTGGCCGCGGCGTGGGTGGAGGGGGCGGCTCCCTGTTTTCCCGCCTTTTCCTCCTGGGGCAGTTTACCTCAGGTCAAGGCTGCCGGCCCGGCTGGGGGGAGGGACGGAGGCAGGGAAGGAGGGAGGGTCCTCCAGGCAAAGCCTCTCGGGGGCCCCGATGCCCCGAATTCCCGCCTGGGACCCCGGGGATGCAGCAGCGCTTGTAAACTGGGGTGGGGTGGGGGTCATAGGTCTCTCTTTTCGGTGCTGTTATAACTTTGAACGGTCACTGAATGAACAAAGACTAACTTAATAATAATTTATTTATTATTAGATTAGATTTGTATGCCTCCCCTCTCTGAGGACTTCCCCAGCCCGGCCATTGCCGAGACCCCTGAAACAGTGAGCTGAGGTGGGGGGGGCTCCCGTCAAAACAGAAGCGGGTGCCCCCCACTCCCCTGTCAACTGAACCCCACTGCAATGGGCCGAGGGTGCCCAGGGCCAGGGGGGGATGGGCAGAGGGGGGCCACGGGAGCAGCTGGAAAGGGCCGCGCAGGCCCTCCTTACCTGGGTGCCTGGCTCGAGCAACCAGCAGCCCCACTGGCAGGGTCCCAAGGAAGCAGCCCCCGGGAGCCCTCAGGAAGACCCTCCCGCAATGCCACAGAACCTGGAAGTGGGTCTCGGCCTCCTTGGCTGCCCCGTTGGCCAGCACGCCCTGGCAGGGTCTCTGGGGGGGGGGGAAAGGCCACGGTCGGCAGGGGGCTTGCCTACTGGAAGCTTCCCGGGGTCCCGGCCCCACTGGAGGGCGGCAGGCACCCCGGGACCCTTTCCTGGGCCTGGTCCGGGCCAGGCAGGGCAGGTCCCACTGTGTGCGGAGGGCTGGAGGGGGAAATCAAATGCCCCCAGGGCCAGCAAGGAAGACCAAGGAAGGGGGCAAGGCCTGGCAAGGGGAGGTGCCTTCACGGATGTGGGGGGCAGAAGCAACCCCGTGGGAGACATGCAGGCTGCCCCAAACCAAGACGGCCAAGAACGACCCGAAACACCCTGGGTGGCCATCTCCAGACCAAGCAGGGCCGTCCAGTTCTAAGTGAGCTGGGTGAAGTACTTTCGCTGCTGCCCCCCCCCCTCCCAAGACTCAAGCCGGCTCCCCCGGGCTTCAGCTGTCCCCCTGGCCTCCGCTCCGAAGGGTCACTGCAGGCCCAGCACGGACGCCCACGTGCTGGTGTGGCTGCCCGGTGGGTCTCCGTCCCTGGCCCGGAGTTCAGTGCTGGCAGGGGGGCCTCCTTGCTCGGGGGACTGACCTGCACCAGGTACTTGTGATGGAGGCCCTTTAACTGCACCGTCTGGGTGCTGGAGTCCATTTCAAAGAGGAACATGGACATTGGGCTCGGCTTCTTAAGGCCAGCGTAGACTTGGGAGTCTGAGGAGGAGGGAGAGAAGGGGGGGGGGTCGTTAAGGGGGAGGAAGGAGTGTGGACAAACGGCTGGGTGGGTGTCCTGCCTGGATTAGAAGACCCCAGGGTCGCCCCCCCAACTCTGCTCTTCTGCACCCATGGGGCCCCAGCAGCCCAACGGAGGGCAAAGCCCTCGGCGCCTCCTCCCGTCCCAGGCTGGCAGGAGACCCCTCCTTCCGCCCCCCTCCCCAATCCCGAAGGGGCCCAAGGTTTGCCTGGACCTGAGAAGGGGTAGGTGGGGCAAGTCCCCGCTCTCCAGGCAGCCCCCTTGCTGTTTCCAGGACCCACTTGCCAGAGACGATGCTGAGGAACCTGTGGGCCCTCGTCCTCAGGCTGACCCACGGCGGGCAGCGCTGGATGAGGAACCACTCCTTGTCCCTCTCCGGGCGGTCCCCGAGGCAGAGGAGCCCCCGGCTGCCCTGCGGGTACAGGACGCGGCCCTCCTCCACGTCCGCCAGGGAGGCCAGGCAGCCGGGCTTCAGGGTCAGGTGGAAGGCGGTGTCCGCGGAGGGGCCTGGGGCCAGCTTCTCCGCCCTGGAGACAAACTGGCCAGTGGAGGTCTCCAGGTGGCAGGCCCCCTTCTGGAAGCGCAGGAGGAAGCCGCACTCCTCCAGGTAGGGGACGGGCGCGTCCACCCAGACTCGGCTCAGCTCCGGGTCCGTCCGGGCGTAGAGCCGGCTGCCGGGGCTGAAGAGGGCCACGTGGACGTGCTCGGCCAGCTGCGACATCCACAGGTGGCGGGCGGTCCGGCCCCTGGCCACGCAGAAGACGTCCTCCCCATCCGACTCCAGGAACTTCCGGCTCTCCGGCTGCTGGAGGGTCCAGGCCCCGCTCAGGAGGATGTCCAACAGGAACCGGCTCTGCTGCTCAGCCGCTGGCCGGCCACACCGCACGGTGCCATCTGCCTCCGCCAGGAGGGGCTGCCCATGATGCCCCACCAGCGCCACCAGGTCCTGCTTCCCGGGCTCGGTGGTCAGCCTCCAGGTCTGGCAGGGCAAAAGCGGCCAGCTGAGTAAGTAGGCAAAGCCCGGTGCCCCCCCTCCCTTCTGTTGGCCTGCTGTCCAGGGTGGGGGGCAACTGGCCAATGGAGCCTCCCAGCGCAGAGGAGAGCCAGGCCTTTCCCCACCCGCTGCATGGAACCCCACAGGGAGACCCTCCCTCCCTCCCTCCCTGCAGCTCCTGGGCCAGGCCGGCCTCAGACTGGTGCCTGGGTGGGGCTACAGGGGCCCTCGGAGCCCCCCATTCTCTGCAGATGGGAGGGGCGGGCTTCCTGGCACCCAGGGGCGGTCCCTGTGCAAGGGGAGAGCAGCAGCCCCCTCCCCACTCCCAATTCAAAATAGCCCCCTCCCCCCTTTGAGTCCCCCTGGTGGCTGCTGGGGCAAAAGTGGCCCCTGCCCCCCCCACCTGCTTCTTTCCCAGCGAGCTCCCCAAGACACTGACGCCGTCCCCATAGCACTCGCAGGTGAGGAAGCCCCCGGTCCAGTTGACCAGCCCGACCTGCATCCGGCTCCCCTCCCCCTAAGGCCTCTGGGCTGCCCAGCCTTCCAGGAGACCCCCCCACCCGCCACCCGCCCTTTGTGACACCCCCCGGGCTGCCTCACAACGCCGGCCCTGCCCCCCTGCCGGCTCCTCAGCCCCCTGCGCTCTTGGGGCGGGGCGGCCTCCTCCTCCTCCTCCTCCTCGGGTTCTAGTCTGGGCAGCTGGGCGGTGGCGCCTGAGGGGAGGCGTCTTCCTGCCGGGATGCACCCGGGGGCTCCGGAGGGACTTCGGCCGGCGCTGTTCTCGGGGGGAGGGCCCTGGGGGGGCCTCTTTCTCCCCGCCCAGGACGGCGCGGGATTCTTGGACAGCGGACCCCCTGAGACCCCACCCCCAAACACCTGACAGCCCGGACGCCCTGCGGAGCGAGGCTGCCTAACCCCTCCTGCCCCCCCTCCTGCGCTGGCTCCGCCCCGAGCGCGTGGGAGGTGGGACCAGGGGAGTCGCCCCCGCCCCTTCCGCTCCCGGCGGCCACCGCTGGCCAGGGGGCGGGCTGGCGCAGGCGCGTTCGGGCGCAGCTCCCGGGCGGCGCGGGGCGATGGAGGCCGAGGCGGCGGCGGCGGGGGGGCCCGAGCCGGGGCGGCGGGAGCTGGCGGCGCGGGTGGCGGCGCAGGAGGAGGAGCTGCGCGAGTACCGGGCGCGGCTGCGGGACCTGGTCCGGGCGCACAAGGCGCTGCTGGCGGAGCGGGCGGCGCTGGAGGCGGGGCTGGGGGCGCTGGCGGCGGAGGGCGGGGGCGGCGCCGGGGGGGAGGCCGAGGGGGGCGCGGCGGCGGGGCTGGGGGCGGCGCTGGCCACGCTGGCGCGGGAGAAGGCACGGCTGGAGGGCAGCTGGCAGGCGGAGCGGCGGGAGGCGCGGGAGGCGCGGGCGCGGCTGGCGGCGCAGCAGCGGGACCGGGCGCAGGAGCAGGCGGACCACGCGCACATGTTGCGGGAGCTCCAGCGGCTGCTGCAGGACGAGCGGGCGCGGCGGCGCGAGGCGGAGCGGGGCCTGGAGGAGGCGCGGGGCCTGGAGGAGCCGCGGGAGCTGCGGGCCGAGCTGGAGCGCCTGCGCGGACACTTCCAGGCGCAGCTGCTGCAGGAGGCCGGCAAGGTGGGCGGGGCGGAGGAAGGACCCTCCCCCTCACGCCCCCACCACGCCCCCCAGTGACGACCCCCCTCCCTCTTGCCCCCCCCTTCCCCCCAGGCCGCCCAAGCGGAGGAGCACCTGCGGATGGGGGAGCAGCGCGGGGCCGCCCTGGAGGCCCGGATCTCGGAGATGTCGGAGCTGCTGGGCGCCTACGAGAAGTCCCGGCAGAAGGACCAGGCTGCCCTGCGGAAGCTGAAGGAGCGCGTGGCCCAGCTGGACCTGGAGAACAAGGCCCTGGCCACCGCCGCCTCTGGCCTCGCCCTGCAGGATGGCCCCTCCGGCCGGGTGGGGAGCCTGGCCGAGTTGGCGCGAGTGGCCGCCGCCGAGCAGGCCCCGTCTCTGGCGGTGGGTGTGGAGGCCCTTTCCCCGGCCGAGGTGGAGCCTGGGGACAGAGGGACGGGCAGCGTGGCCTCTTCCGAGCAGGAGCTCCAGCGGCTGAGGGAGGAGTTGGAGAGGTGCAAGGCGAGGGCGCAGGGGCCCCCGAAGGGCCGGTCGGCCACGGATGGGGACCTGGCCAGGGAGCTGGAGGAGAGCCAGGGGCAGCTGGCGGAGCTGAAGGAGAAGTACGTGTCCCTGTGGCTGTCCTTTGACGCGGAGGCCAAGCGGCACCGGGAGCAGCTGGAGGCGGGGAAGCGAGAGGCGGCTCTCCTGCAGCAGCTGCACCGGCAGGAGCTGGAGCGACGCCTGTCGGAGGGCCGGGAGAAGGCCCTGCAGCTGGAGGAGGAGGTGCACAAGCAGCGCGACCGGGCCCTGGCCGTCCTGGCGGAGAAGGACCGGGAGGTGCAGCGGCTGAGGGTGCTGGCCGCCCCCAAAGCAGCCTCGGGCCCCGGGAGTGGGAGTGGGGGCAGCGGCAGTGCCCACAGCGACAGTGGGGTGGGTGAGGACGCCCTGGAGGAGGAGCCCCTGGCGCTGCCCCTCCCCACCCCCAACGAGCCCGCCTTCCTGCTGTACGCGGAGCAGCTGGCGCGGAAGGAGGCGGAGGTGGCGGCGCTGAGGAAGGAGAAGCACCAGCTGGAGGCGGAGGCTCGCCGGCTGCAGGAGAAGCTGCTGGAGGAGGGGGAGAGGCGGCGGGAGGAGGTCTCTGCGCTGCAGGGCCACCTCCAGAAGGCCTCCAGGGACCGGGGCAGAGAGGGGGCGAACCTGGAGTACCTCAAGAACATTTTCTACAGGTTCCTGACTTTGACAGACCTGCTGGGACGCCAGCAAACCCTGACGGCCATATTGACTATCTTGCACTTCAGCCCAGAGGAGAGGCGGGCAGTCTTGAGCCGCCTGGGCGGAAGCAGCAGCACCTGGTGGCTTTCGGGGGGGAAGAGGTGAAGAGCTCTGCTTTGGCCTCACAATGAGGCTGGCCTCCCCGTCTTGACCTCAAAGCAAGCTCTGGGTGGGGAGGCCCTCGTTCAGCCTCCCTGGGCCTGCAGGGGTCCAAGGGGGGGGGCTTTTTTCCTTCGGAAGGGCCCCTGTCGGGCGCCTGGCCAGTGTTTGTTCCAGTATTTGTGCCAAGTGTGGACTGGGGAAGCCTTGTGGAGCCAGGCCCGCCAATAAAACACCCGCTGTTGCAGCCTCTCCTGTGAGTTGCCTGGCCTTGAAGCAGATCCCGGCCATTGGACAGAGCCCCGGGCCCCCCCTCGAGCAGCTCGGGGCCTAGACAAACCTGGGGGGGGGGTCGGTGAGAGCTGCTCCGGGCCAGAAGGTGCTGAGGTTTCCCCCTCCCGACCTGAGTGCTCCTCGCGTGCCTTCGTCCCAGCCAGGCCTTGGAAGGGAGGCCCCCTCCTCTCCATCTAGGCAGCCTCCCCCCTGACAAGGATGACTCCAGGTGGAGCCTTCATAGAGGGGGGGGTGTGGTGGTGGGGGGAAATATAGGGCAGGGGTCCTTCCTGATTCCCTATCACAGCCCAGAAAAGACAGAAAGCCTGGTAGTTGATTCCTTCCTTCCCTCCGGGGTCATTGGGCCTTTTTTAGTTTGCCTGCTGGGTCTAACGTGCACTTTAGTGTCGCGTGTGAAAGGATGGACCATCACTGACCCCCTCACAGCAGTTGTCTTGACCTCTTGGAGATTAGGCCCTCATAGCAACAGCACTCTTGCAGCCTTCGCTCAGCGGTTTGCAGAGTCGGCCTGTTGCCCCAACAATCTGGGTCCTCACTTTCCCGACCTCGGAAGGAAGGAAGGAGGGATGAGCCCGCCTTGAGCCGGTGAGGACTGACCTGTGGGCAGTCGGCAGAGTCACTGTGCCACCACGGCTGGAGCGTGTGATTCCTTGGGGCCTACGTAAAGATAGTTATGTTCTGTCTCGGGGCTGGGATTGTGTGTCTTCTGTGCTGGGGAAGGCAGGCGTGAAGGGGTTTTGTGGGAAAGTCCCCCGGGCAGCAGAGAGGGGGCGGAAGAGAGCGGGGGGCGCTCCTGGCTGGGAATCGGGCAAGAGCTGAGCAGCGCAGGCTGGGCGTTTCTCTCTGTCCCGGAAGTGCCCATACTGGGCTGGGTCTCCCGCCTTCAGGGTGGACCTTGGTCCTCCTGCTCCCGATCGCCCCCCCCCCCTTCAAAGGCCAGCCAGTTGGCGGCTGTTCAGGGAAGCTGAGCCGGCCGATTCTGAGGGACCGCTCAGCCAGCGCTTGCCCACTCCTGTGGCAGCAGTGGACTCTAGGCTGCAGCCCCCCTCCTGGTGCTCCTCGCCCTTCCTCCGCCTGCCTGCCTCTTGGGGGGGGGGGGCTCGGAGGAGCTGCAGCTTATTGGGCCTCTAGAGTTCTGCCGTGGGGGGGGGGTGTCAGGCTGGAATATGGCTGGTTCCTAGGCCTGTGCAGCCCAGCCGTGGAAGCGGAGGCCCAGAACCCCCCCTGCCCAGCCGTGCAACAGGAGGAGGAGGAGGAGAGACAGGGCTGGGGGTGAGCTGGGCCTGGCCCCCCCGTGGGCCCCTCTTGCTTGAAGGCCTGTCACTTGACCTCCTTCGGTGGGGCTGGGAGTGGCCCACCCAGAATCCCACCTCTGCCTGCCCTCCGTGCCTCTCCCACCACCAGGCCGATGGTTCCAGCACGAAACCCCCGCACGGCCCCCCCGGGAGCAGCTGGTGCCCAACACACGCTGGGACAACCGCCAGCTGGGCCTGGGCCCTGTTCACAGACCGCCGGCCCCTGGGATGCAGGGCACTCTCTGATTGGCTCCGTCCACCTCGTGTGTTTCCCTTCCGTCGCCACTTCCCAGGCTTCCTGCACGCTGGGCACATCCGCCAAAAGGCCTCGCGGTGAATGTGCCTGGAAGGCCTGGCGGCAGGCCGCTCTGTGCCAAGCCAAGCTCAATTTTGAAAGTGACCCGCTGAGAGAGGCTGCAGGCTGCCCTTGGTCAAGGGCCAAACGTGCCTTTTGGACCCCGGAGGTGGGCTGGGCTGCAGCCTGGATCCAGAGGGCGGCTTCTCCTTCGTGGGCCCGGAGCCTCTGCTGGGGGGGGGAGGGGGGCAGCCAGAGGCTCAGCTGGGCAAGGGGCCGAGACAGGAGGAACTGCCCCCTCCCCTCGGGTGTGCTCAGGGCCGTGGCCAGGCGGGGCCTGAGGGAGAGGGCGTGGCAGACGCCCTCGGGACAGTCACCAGCAGGGATCCCTTGCGCAAAGCGGCTCGGCTGAGAGGGGGGTCCTGAGAGGCAGGCGAGGTCAGCAGCCCCTACCCCCCATGGCTGAGGACAGTGAGTGGGGTCCAGCCCTCCCGGCTAGCAAGGTAGCCTCTCCAGGGGCTGGGCCTTCTCTCCTGGGGGCTTTGGTGGTGGGTGGGTGGCCCCTCCCTGAGCTTCCTGCTCCTCCTCTAGGTCCTGGTCTTGGTGTGCATTTACCTGGTGACCCTCTCCCTCAGGTGAGCAGAGGGCTGGCTGAGCTCCCCTGCCGGACTCACGGGGGGGGGGCTGCTCGCTTCCCCATCTCTAGCAGCTTCAAGACCCCCCCCCCTGTGACAAAGGGCCTGGCTCTGAATCTGGCCCTGCCTTCTGTGGGGGGGGGGAGTGTTGGCCGTGAAGGGGGTGGGCGGGTCCCTGTGCCTGGCCCAGCCTTATGGGACTTCCTTATGGGCCAGCTGTGGGGGGAGGGGGGGAGGGCCCAGTAGGGTCTGAGGTCCAAGGCCTGAGCTGCAGGGCCGATGGGGGAAGCAGGGAGAGTGGGGAGGGGTCCTACTTCCCCTTTTGCATGGCATGTGATTGAGTTCCCCTGCCTTCCTGTGGGGCCTGGGTACCAGGCTGGAGGGAGGGTCCTCAGACGGGGGGGGGGGGGAGGGAAGCCCTGGCCCGTCTGCCTGCCCCCAAGGCAAGCCGGACTGGGGAGAGGGAAGGGAGGGAGGGAAAGGGTCTGCTGCCCACTCGGCCCCCCTGGGTCTCTCTTTCAGCCTGCTGGGCAGCGGCTCCCATTCTGGTCATGGCCGTCCTCCGAAGACGGTGCTGCTGCCACCAGGTTTGTTGGGGGGCTCCCAGTGGCCGGCCTGCGTTGGGCAACCTTGCTGCATGGTTCTCTCTCCCTTCCTCCCCCTCCCTCTCTCTGGGTCTCCACGGGGCACTGGAGTGATAACACCCGCAGGCCGTTAAGAGACCAAACTCGATGGTCCACCAGAAGGGAGCGGCCTGTTTGCCCTTTGCAGTCCTGCTGCGTCCTTGACCCAACTCGGATGCTGTCCGGTGAAGCAACACGGAGGCTACAGCACTGTCGTGGAGTCCCAAGCGGTCCCACCGGAAGGGCTGATTTCTGGGGGGGGGGGGGGGGGGGGGGCGTCGCCAAAGAGGCCTAGAAGGGCAACAGGCGGGGGCAGCCCCTGCTAACTGCCAGGCGTAGGGCACAGGGCCTCGGGGAGGGGTCCGTTTTTATTAACACCCCCCCCCCTGGGCAATTCTGCCTCCCAAGGCTGAGAGGCCGAGGCTGCTGCTCCAGGTTTCCTGCTTAAAGCCTGGCACAGCTAGTGAGTCCAGGCTGCCAGGACAGCCACGGGGGGGGGGGGGTTGCTCCTTGGGAAAATGGGGAGGGGCCTTTGCTTGAGGAAGGCATCCCAAGGGCTCCTGCCTTGGACGAGGGGGGGGGGGCTAGGAGGCCAGCCCTGGGGCAGGAAGGCAGGCTCCCCTGCAGAGGTTGGTCTTGTCTTGGGGGGGGGGGCTGCGCTCAGCCGACACCCCCTTACACACCCACCCACCCACAAGTGACTGGGATTCTGCAGAGACGGGAAGGGGGCCCTTGGAGGCTGCCTCGGCCTGGGCTGTGGGGGCCGCTGGGCTGGAGGGGCTTCTGACCTCCTGCTCGCCTGCAGCTCCGGCCTCTGGCCCTGCTCTCCCTGGCGGACTTCCTGGGCGCGGCGGTGCTGATCCCCACCATGGCCATCCACCTCCTTCCCAGCCAGCACTTTGGGGCGGCCCACCGCTTCTGCCCCTACGGCCGGATGTTTGGCATGGTAACTCTGTCCCTCCCGGGTGGGGGGGGGCTGAAAGAGTGGCAGATCTTTGGGGGGGAGGGACCCCCCTGCTGGCCCAGCCCGGTCTGCGTCGAAGAGGGTGGCTGGTGGGTCAGTCCCGAGTCCTCCAGCCGGGCCGCAGAGGAAGATCCTGGGGCTGGACGGCAGGAGGGGGGGGCTGTGGGTCTGGAGGGAGGGGAGGGTCCTCTGTCTGTGGCGGCCCCTGCATGCGCCTCCTGCCCCGCCAGATGTTCTTCGCCATCTCTCTGCTGATGGTGCTCGTCTACGCCTGCGAAGTGAACCGGGCGGTCAGAGGCTGGAGAGAGACCCAGGTAGGGGGTTCCCCCCACTCCCTTCGCCCCCTGCAGCCTGGCTTGCCTGTGGGTGGGCAGAGGCTGGAGGGCCACTTGGGGAGCACCCCTCTTGCCCCCCTCCCCCAATCTCATCTGCCACAGGAGGGCCCCGCCGGTTGCCCCCCCCCTCCACCCCTGGGCAAAAGGTTCTGGCACCTGAGCCCCCATTAAGAGTCTCTCCCTCCAACTGCCTGAGCCCTGCGGGGTGGCTTGCTCGTGCCTGGCACTCCAGTTGGGATGGGAGCCGGGTGGAGGCCGGGGCTGCCTGTGCCATGCCCGCGAGGGCACCCCAACCAGCCCCCTTCTCTTCCCCAGGAGAGCGGCTCCTGCTGCCCCAGGCTCCAGCTGGCTCTGCCCTGCGCCCTGGCCTGGTAGGTGGCCCGCAAGGGAGCCTGTGGGTGGCCCCGGGATGAGGGTCTGGCCCTCCCGAGAGAGATTATCCCCTCTGCCTTCCTAGGTTGCTCCCTTGCCTGGTGGTTCTGGCTCTGATGGTCCTGGGCGGTGGGGCAACGGGCAGCCCCGAGGGCCCCCTCCAGCCCTTGCTCCAGGCAGGCCGGGCCTCCTCCTCCTCGGGGGCCTCCAACCTCTCCTGCTCCAGGTGGGCACCTTCCCCTCCCCTCCGCTGGGTCTCAGAGGACGGGGGTGGGGGCCTGGCCGGGGACCCTCCTCACCCCCCTCCCTCCTTCCTCCCCTGGCAGCTGCCTGGTCCTCGACCACCTCTCCCACCACACCTGCGATAAGGTAGGGCAGCCTGGGGCCAGCTGCGTCCCCCACTCTCGCCCGGCCCTTTATAGATGGGAAGCCCACTACCCTCAAAGCTCAGAAACAGGCCTGGGGGGTTTGGGCAGAAAGGACGGTGCTTCTGGCTGGGGGCCTGGGAGGGCGAACACACCACGCACGGAGGCCGGGATCTATTTTTTTCACCTTGTAAATTTAAGTGCGTCTATCGGTATATGATTCAAAGATACAAAGGCAAAACCGATTCTCGAACTACGGTATCTTATTTGTTTTCTTTAAAATCGTATCTGACGGTGCTGGCCAGGAGCCCAGGCAGCCCGGCCCCCAGCACTCCGGCCAGGAAAGTGGCCTCTTCTTCCTGGCCTTCGTGGCCCTGGTTGTGTCTGCGTGCGTGGTAAGTGTTGCGTGTGGCCATCTCCTTCCGTGGGCTTCTGGGGGTGGGAGAAACAAGAGGGCATACAGGTTGGGGAGGGGGCTTGGTGGCCAAGCTAGGACCTGCCCAGCCGAGGGCACAAGAGCAAAGAAGGCAGCAGCCCCAGTGGGAGCTGGCCAGAAGGGGCTGGGTCCAGCGCTGGGTCCAGGGGCTGGGTGGGAACCTTTGATCACACTTTCAAGGGCTGCTGAGGGCCCAGGTCAGCTCGCCCACCCTCCCTGCCTGAGCCCAAGCCAAGCCAGTGGCAGAAGAGCCGCCCCCTGCCCCCCGGCTTTGACCCCCATCCCTGGTGCCAAGGAAAGAACCTCTGCGAGTCTCTGGCGCTTGCGACCACACCGCCTGGCGTCCTTGAGGGCGGAGTTTTGGCGTCAGCGGCAGAGCTCTGCCCACCAGGCTGGCGGCTTTCTGTGGCACGCTGCCCTGCGGCTCCCCCAGGATATTCGGTGCAGCCCTCCTGATGCCTCCCCCCCCGGGGGCATAGAAACATAGAAACATAGAAGTCTGACGGCAGAAAAGGACCTCATGGTCCATCTAGTCTGCCCTTATACTATTTTCTGTATTTTATTTTACAATGGATATATGTTTATCCCAGGCATGTTTAAATTCAGTTACTGTGGATTTATCTACCACGTCTGCTGGAAGTTTGTTCCAAGGATCTACTACTCTTTCAGTAAAATAATATTTTCTCATGTTGCTTTTGATCTTTCCCCCAACTAACTTCAGATTGTGTCCCCTTGTTCTTGTGTTCACTTTCCTATTAAAAACACTTCCCTCCTGAACCTTATTTAACCCTTTAATATATTTAAATGTTTCGATCATGTCCCCCCCTTTTCCTTCTGTCCTCCAGACTGAACAGATTGAGTTCATGAAGTCTTTCCTGAGAAGTTTTATGCTTAAGACCTTCCACCATTCTTGTAGCCCGTCTTTGGACCCGTTCAATTTTGTCAATATCTTTTTGTAGGTGAGGTCTCCAGAACTGAACACAGTATTCCAAATGTGGTCTCACCAGCATTCTATATAGCGGGATCATAATCTCCCTCTTCCTGCTTGTTATACCTCTAGCTATGCAGACAAGCATCCTACTTGCTTTCCCTACCGCCTGACTGCACTGTTCACCCATTTGGAGACTGTCAGAAATCACTACCCCTAAATCCTTTTCTTTTGAAGTATTTGCTAACACAGAACTGCCAATACAATACTCAGATTGAGGATTCCTTTTCCCCAAGTGCATTATTTTACATTTGGAAACATTAAACTGCAGTTTCCATTGCTTTGACCATTTATCTAGTAAAGCTAAATCATTTACCATATTACAGACGCCTCCAGGAATATCAACCCTATTGCACACTTTAGAGTCATCGGCAAATAGGCAAACCTTCCCCTATGTCACTCACAAACATATTAAAAAGAATAGGACCCAGAACAGACCCTTGTGGCACACCTCTTGTAACCTGTCTCTGCTCAGAATACTCGCCGTTAACAATAACTCTCTGATGTCTACGCTTCAGCCAGCTGCAAATCCATTGAACTATCCAGGGATTAAGTCCAATCTTCACTAATTTATCTATCAGCTCTTTATGTGGAACTGTATCAAAAGCTTTGCTGAAGTCCAGGTAGGCAATATCCACGGCACCACCTTCATCCAACACCTTTGTGACATAGTCAAAGAAATCAATGAGATTAGTCTGACATGATTTGCCTTCAGTAAAGCCATGCTGATTTGGGTCCAATAAGTTATTGTTTTTTGGGTGCTGATTTATCCTCTTTTTGAGTAGAGTCTCCATCATTTTAACTACAACTGATGTCAAGCTAACTGGCCTGTAGTTACTAGCTTCTTCTCTACTGCCCTTCTTGTGGATAGGCACAACACTGGCCATTCTCCAATCCTCAGGAACATCTCCTGTTAACAGGGATTGGTTAAACAAATCAGTCAGGGGGGTAGCAATGACAGATCTGAGTTCTTTAAGAACTCTGGGGTGGATGCCATCTGGACCCATTGCCTTATTTATCTTTAATCGTTCAAGTTCTTCTAAGACATCGGCTTCTAAGATCACTGGAGCTGAATCCGTACAGCTGGAAGCAATGCTATATCCCTCCATAGTATTATTTTGTAAGGTGTCTTTTGAGAAAACTGAACAGAAGTAGCTATTGAAATGGTCAGCGATCTCCTTATTCCCATTAATGCATGTATTTTTCCCCGGTACTAAGCTTTGCGATGCCGCAGTTTTTCTTCTTCTTATCACTAATATATCTGAAGAAGGTTTTATCTCCCTTCTTTAGAGATTTGGCAATTTCTTCCTCTTTTGAGGCTTTAGCAGCATATATTATCTGTTTCGCCTCCTTCTGTCTCATTTTATACACCTCCCTATCAGCTATACTTCCAGACTCTTTATACCTCCTATAGGCAGCCTTTTTTTCATTGACTATAGCCCTTACATCATTGCTAAACCATAGCGGTTTCTTCTTCCTTTTACCTTTAGTTATTTGTCTTACATACAGTCCAGTGGCTTTTAAGATGGCCTTTTTTAATACAGTCCACTGGGTGCTCGCTCCTGCCATTTTATCCCTCCCCTTTAATTCATTATCTAAATATTCCACCATTGCATTAATATTCCCCCATTGCAGGTTCTCTACTGCAGGGTGGAGAGGTGGCAATGCCGGGACCGCCGGGGGCTGCAGAGCGAGAGCCTCCGCCACAGAAGCCGCCTTCCCCGCAGCTTCCAGCTGGTCCTCGTGGTCTGCTGGCTGCCAGGTGAGTGGCCTGGGCCCGTTTCCTCACCCGCCCTGCGGACAGGGGCTAGCGGGCTGACCGGCGGCCGTCCTCCTTGCCCACAGCTTGCCTCCTCGTGGCGCTCTCCCTCACTGGCCTGCAGCTCAGCAGCCTCTTCCCTCTCTTGGTGGCCACCGTGAGTTGTGGGAGGGAGGGAGGGAGGGTGGGGAGGGTCAGCAGAGACTCCTGCAAGGGAGTGACGGCCGGCTTCTCTGCCCCGCCCAGGCCCTGACTGCTCCCCTCCAGGGCTTCCTGCACAGCCTGGTCTACGGCTGGCTGAGGGGCGGCTTCCGGCAGGAGGTGGCAGGCGAGCGGCTCCCGCTGTATTGCTCACCAGGCCTGAAGGCCTCCTTCGACGACTCCCTGGCAACGTCCGGCTAGCCTCCTGGACCCAGCGGTGCGACCACAGAAGAGAGCTGGAAGGGGCCCCACGGCTCCCCCACTCCAGCCTCCTGCTCCATCTTCAGACCAAAAGCTGCCCTTCCGCTAAATAAAGTGTGCAGGGAGCTCCACCCCACGGCCCCTCTTCAATGGGGGGGGGGGAGAAAGGGGGCAGCAGGCAGCCCTCTGGTCAAGTCTCCAGCCATCCCAGCCACCCTTTAAAGCAGGCGACAAAGAACCCCACCCTCCGGACAGCCCCTGCAGGAGAAGCAGCTGCTGCCTGTTTGGGCCCCAAATGTGCCCCCCGCCCAGCACCACCCAGACCCTGGGGTCAGGCCAGGCCTCCCTGGCAGGGGGGTTCTCCCGCAGCCTCAGACCTGGGGGCACAGCCTCCTTCTGCTGCCCCTGAGGCCTCCTGAAAGGGTGAGGAGGTGGGAGGGCATCGGCAGAGCCCCCTGCCCACCCTTGTCCCAGATCCAGGCTGCCTCCTCGCCTCTTGTGGCGTCAGAACAAGTAATTGATCTGAGGCCGATGTCTTAGAAGAACTTGAACAATTAAAGACAAATAAGGCAATGGGTCCAGAGGGCATCCACCCCAGAGTTCTTAAAGTACTCAGATCGCTCATTGCTGCCCCCCTGACTGATTTGTTTAACCAATGCCTGTTAACAGGAGATGTTCCTGAGGATTGGAGAATGGCCAGTGTTATGCCTATCCACAAGAAGGGCAGTGGAGAAGAAGCTGGTAACTACAGGCCAGTTAGCTTGACATCAGTTGTAGTTAAAATGATGGAGAC
Organism: Erythrolamprus reginae; assembly: GCF_031021105.1. NCBI lineage: Eukaryota > Metazoa > Chordata > Lepidosauria > Squamata > Dipsadidae > Erythrolamprus > Erythrolamprus reginae. The sequence goes on from NC_091955.1 coordinate 98,932,974, forward strand.
TCTACTCAAAAAGAGGATAAATCAGCACCTAAAAAACAGTAACTTATTGGACCCAAATCAGCATCGCTTTACTGAAGGCAAATCATTACTATTATTATTATTTATTAGATTTGTATGCCGCCCCTCTCCAAAGACTCGGGGCAGCTCACAACAGTAATACAAAAACAATATAACAGTGAGACAAATCTAATATTAAAATAAAACATATCTAAAACCCCAACAATTTAAAACCATACAACACATACATACCAAACATAAAAGCCTGGGGGAGGATGTCTCAGTTCCCCCATGCCTGGCGATAAAGGTGGGTCTTGAGTAATTTGCGAAAGACAAGGAGGGTGGGGGCCATTCTAATCTCCGGGGGGGAGTTGATTCCAGAGGGCCGGGGCCGCCACAGAGAAGGCTCTTCCCCTGGGGCCTGCCAAACAACATTGTTTGGTCGATGGGATCTGGAGAAGGCCAACTCTGTGGGACCTTATCAGCCGCTGGGATTCGTGCAGTAGAAGGTGGTTCCGGGTGTATTCTGGTCCAATGCCATGTAGGGCTTTAAAGGTCATTACCAACACTTTGAATTGTGACCACTACATGTCAGACTAATCTCATTGATTTCTTTGACTATGTCACAAAGGTGTTGGATGAAGGTGGTGCCGTGGATACTGCCTATCTGGACTTCAGCAAAGCCTTTGACACGGTTTCACATAAAGAGCTGATAGATAAATTAGTGAAGATTGGACTTAATCCCTGGATAGTTCAGTGGATTTGTAGCTGGCTGAAGCGTAGACATCAGAGAGTTATTGTTAATGGCAAGTATTCTAAACAGAGCCTGGTTACAAGCGGTGTGCCACAAGGGTCTGTTCTGGGTCCTATTCTTTTTAATATGTTTGTGAGTGACATAGGGGAAGGTTTGGTAGGGAAGGTTTGCCTATTTGCCCATGACTCTAAAGTGTGCAATAGGGTTGGTATTCCTGGAGGCTTCTGTAATATGGTAAATGATTTAGCTTTACTAGTTAAGTGGTCAAAGCAATGGAAACTGCAGCTTAATGTTTCCAAATGTAAAATAATGCACTTGGGGAAAAGGAATCCTCAATCTGAGCATTGTATTGGCAGTTCTGTGTTAGCAAAACCTGCAGAAGAGAAGGATTTAAGGGTAGTGATTTCTGACAATCTCAAAATGGGTGAACAATGCAGTCAGGCGGTAGGGAAAGCAAGTAGGATGCTTGTCTGCATAGCTAGAGGTATAACAAGCAGGAAGAGGGAGATTATGATCCCGCTATATAGAATGCTGGTGAGACCACATTTGGAATACTGTGTTCAGTTCTGGAGACCTCACCTACAAAAAGAGATATTGACAAAATTGAACGGGTCCAAAGACGGGCTACAAGAATGGTGGAAGGTCTTAAGCATAAACCGTATCAGGAAAGACTTAATGGACTCAATCTGCAGAGTCTGGAGAACAGGAGGGAAAGGGGGGACATGATCAAAACATTTAAATAGGTTCAGGAGAAAAGTATTTTTAATAGGAAAGTGAACACAAGAACAAGGGGGCGCAATCTGAGGTTAGTTGGGGGGAAGTAACGTGAGAAAATATTTTACTGAATGGGTAGTAGATTGTTTGGAACAAAATTAAACAGTAACTGAATTTAATCATGCCTGGGATAAACATAGATCCACCCCAAGATAAAATACAGGAGCATTGACTCAGGGCCAGGCTGGGCTGCCATGGCCGGACCCCTGCTCCACGGGGCTGCCTCCTCTGGACTCGGGCACTCTGGACAGCTGCACGTGGGGGGGGGAGATGACATACCCTCCCTGCCTCACCAACCAGCCGGAGGGTCTACGTGAGGGAAGCAGGGACAAGGCTCAGGGCCTGGGAAGAGGCCAGTCTGCCCTCCCCAGGGGGCCTGGCGGGAGAGGAGCGTCCAGGCGTAGGGCAGCCCCACGGAGGAGACCAGAGCCGAAGGGGCCAGCCTGGCGGAGGGAGGGAGAGACCAGCCTTCCTGGGAGGCTGCTAGAGGAGCCCCCTCTCACACGTCTGGCCGGCCTTTGGGTTCTCTCCCTGAGCAGCCCCTCCTCGTCCCAAGGCCACCCGCAGGGGCCACTGCAAGAAGGCCCCGCCTCCCCTCCCCAATCAGCGGCCTGGCAGGGCTGGAGTCGGACTTGTCCGCTTGGGAAGGAATCCTCACCCACCTGGCAAAGCGCAGAGCCCCGGAACAGAGCTGTGGCCCTGGCAGGTGGCAGCCGGGGGGAGCGTCTGGCCAGGCCCTGGGGGCGCTGAGGGGGGGTCCCGGCCCCTCCCCCCCCCGCCCTCCCCTGCCTCCGCACGCGGGTCCGGCTTCATTCAGCAAGGGCTCCGGGCCCATCAGGCGCAGCCCCGCGTGCAAGAGGCTCAGGCAGGGCAGCCGGGACGCCAGCACCAGCGAGTGGAGGAGGACCAGGCTGCACGGAGCGGTCGCGGACTTGCCGGGAGCGGAAGCCCAGTAGGCGAAGAGGTGGGCGGGATCCGGAAGGGGAGGAGCAGCGCCGCCCCCTCTCTCCCCTCCGCCATTTTGCTTCCGGAGCGGCAGCGGCCCAGGAGCGAGCGGGCGGGCGAGGCGGCCGGTCCGTCAGCGCCGAAGGACCTGCCTGGCCGGTGAGGGCGCCTGCCCCCCTCGCCCCTCCTTCCCTACCCCCCTCCCGGCGGCTTGGTGTTCCGGCAGGGGAGGAGTCGTCCGCGGGCCCTCTCGGGGCAGCCCCTCCTCCCGAGCCCCCCTTCAGCCCCCTCCTCCCCCCCGAGTCCTGTTGCGGCCCCTGGGTGGGGGTGGGGGGCTGCCTGGCGGGGGGGCTGCATTTCCCTCCGCTCCTGCCGGTCTTCCTTCCTACAGGAGGCCACAAGCCCCCCCCTTCTCTCTCCCCCCCCCCCGGAAAGGCCCCTCTCTCTTGCTGCCCTTGGTCTCCTGGATTGATTCCCTTTCTGCAGGAGACCCCGAGAGGGGGCCCGCTCTGTGCCGCAGAGGGAAAGCCAATGTCTCTGGCCTGGACGAGTCCCCGGCACCGCAGGCCCTGCGTGAAGGAGGGGGCGAGAGGAGGAGGGGGCCAGTAGCAGGTGGGCCCTGCAGGGTCAGTCTGCTGCTGGGAGGAGGAGGGGGCCCTGGGGGGCTCAGCCAAGAGAAGGGGACCCTCCGCCTCCCCTGGCCCCACTGACCGGCCTCTTGACTAGCAAACTCTGTATTTGGGGAGCCTCAGAGGGCCTGGGTGGCAAGCGGTGGCCGGAGGATAGGTGCCACCGTCCACTTCCATGCTTCAGGCGTTTCTTTTGGTAGAAGCTGGAATGTTGGATCCGTAGCTTTTTAAATTCTGGACCATGGAGGCGTCACCTCGTCTGTTTGTTTTCCTAGGCCGGTTGGGATTCAGAACTTCTTGTGTTAGGTCTTGCGGTTGCAGAGGGGACTTTGAAACAGATGGAAAAATCAGAGGGTCTCGAGCAATACTGGAATCTCCTTCTGGCCTAAACGGGAGTTCCCAGTGGGACAAACATGGGGGAAGCATAAGGCGTCCATTTATGGGGCTGGGGCTTCCTTTGAAGAGTGTTCAGAAACTTCAGATCGTGCAGAATGCGGCCGCGAGAGCAGTCATGGGCTTCCCCAGGTATGACCACCTATCTCCAACACTCCGCGGCCTGCACTGGCTGCCGATCAGTTTCCGGTCACAATTCAAAGTGTTGGTTATGACCTATGAAGCCCTACATGGCATCGGACCAGAATATCTTCAGGATCGCCTTCTGCTGCACAAATCCCAGCAACCGGTTAGGTCCCACAGAGTTAGCCTTCTCTCGGTCCGTCGACAAAGCAGTGCCGTCTGGCGTTACCCAGGGGAAGAGCCTTCTCTGTGGCAGCCCCAGCCCTCTGGAATCAACTCCCCCCAGAGATTAGAACCGCCCCAACCCTCCACGCCTTACACGTTGTTGAAAACCCACCTATGTCGCCAGGCATGGGGAAATTGATATACCCCCAAGCTTTTATGATTTATGGTTTGATTGGGTTGTGTGACTATTTTAATGGCAAGGGTTTTTTTTAAGTATTGGATTTGTACACGTTATTAGCGCTATTTCAGCCTTGTTCTGGCCGAAGTAGATATACAGTATATAAAATATATCCCATAGCTCTATCAATTGAAATTTTTTTAACAAACTACCTCTGGGTAGGCCTCAAAAGGGCAGTTTGTGTTTGCTTGAACAATATCATTAATTAAAAGTTATTTTAGGACTTTTTGTTTCTGTATTTATTTTTTGGTCCACTACTATACTAAGCTACTATGAATAGCTTTTTTGCTATTCAATCTACTGGGTAACCGAAAAGCTATAACGCAGAATAACAGAGTTGGGAGGGAACCTGGGGGAGGGGAGGGGGGGTCCTCTAGTCCAGCTCCCTGTTTTTACGGCATATCACTTTGCTAGTGTTGGGACGTGTGGGCCACAGGTTCAGTGGATTTCATAAAGGTGGGCTTTTAAACCAGCCCTCCAATTTTCTCAGACACAATCACTTGGAGAATTTTTGCCAGTCGGAGGTCCAGCAGGGGAGCAGTCTACAAAAGTTAAGCCTATTCCAATTAAGCTATTTTTACAGTTGTTTATTTTATTGAATATTTTCTTTCCAACTTAAAAGTGTAGAAAAGAAATAATGAAAGAGAAGATATAGATCCAGAAAAAAGAATAGTTAAAGAAACACCCTCCTGTTGCAAACAATAAAACTGTGTTTCCCCAAAAATAAGAAAGGGGCTTATATTTTGATCCCCCCCCCCAAATGCTCTTGTCCTTATTATTGGGGAGGTTTTATTTTTGGAGGGGGGGTGCAGGAGGGGGGGCGGGCCGCGACCTTTATACCTCCACTGTGCTCCTCGGCCGCAGGGTGTCCATGGCAGACCGCTCGGAAAGAAAGCTCTCGCGAGTTCAATTAAACATCTCAATCTTGTGAGATGTTTTCTGTCGGAACGGCCGGTCCTGTGGACACGACAGCAAGGAACGCGGTGGAGGTACAAGTGTCCCACGGTGGGGCGGAATTTGGGAACGGGGCAGGTCAACAACAAAGGTCCAATAAATTTGAGGTAGTATGTTGCCAGAAATTTAAAGCACAATTACACAAAAGAGGCTAAAGAGCCCAGCTATAAAAACCCAATGTGTGGATATCTTTGCACCGTGACAGATACTCAAAAACGCTGAGACAGTTCTGCCTAAAGTTAGGCCAAGGGGGGGGGCAGTGGGGGGGCTGCATGCCAAGCCTTCCCCCCAGGCAGGAAGGGCCCGGGTGGAGGTCCCCTTCTCCTGGGCCTCAGGGGCTCCCCTTGCCTTGCTTGAAGGGCTGGCGGCCTCAGCCTCTCAGATGATCTTTTGTTGTTTATTTGGGGGCTTTTTAAAATTTATCTTTGCAGCCCACCAGGTAGTTTAGAGAAGCAGATTAGCCGCCTATTGATTTTTTTTGCTACAGGGGGTGTGTGTGTGTGAGTGGATCACCCACTTGTGTTAGAAGGAGAAGCTCTCGGTTTCCTGGGCTGCACCATTTGGATCGCTGTGAGTTACTTCAGGGGGCCACTCTAAGAACACAAGAAGAGCCCTGCTGAATGGGGCCCAAGCCCCTCGAGTCCGGCATTCTGTGTCCCACAGTGGCCCCCCAATTGTCCATGGGGATCTTGAGCAGAAAGAGAAGGCAAAACTCTCCCTTTCCCTGGACCCCCAACAAATGGGACCCCAGGGAACCCTGGCTGCCTCAACCCACATAGAGTCTTAGGCACATGGACATCCATTTCAATCACCACCATGGATACACCTGGCATCCCTGAATCTGTCTCATCCTGCCTTGAAGCTCTCCAGGCTGACAGCTGTCACGACCTCTTCTGGAAGGGAATTCCATCAACCGAGGGCCCTCTGGGTGGAGAAATATTTCCCTTGATTTGTCCTCACTTTCTCACCTGTGACCTTTAGGGAGGGGCCCCTCGTCCTAGTATTGTGTGACACACAAAATATTTTTTCTCTATCCACCTTTTCTATCCCACACCCTTCCATCAAGTCCCCTCTTTGAAGCCGCCTTCCAAGGCTTAATTAGACCACTCTGTAGGTTTTTTTGAGTGAGTGAGCGAGCGAGTGGGGGGGGAGGCGACTTCCTTGAGACTCCCCCCCCCCCTTGGGAATTGGTCCTCGGTCTGATGGAACAACCTGGGAGAGCCACCTGCCTATCTTCACCCAGTGGTGGTGGCTCTTCCCTGAGCCTTGAGTGAGTGTGGTTGTGTGGCTTTGTTGCCTTGCTTCGTCCCTGCTTGGGGGGGGGGTGTTCCTTTCTAGGGAGGTTGAAAGTGCTGGGTTTTATTGTTGACTTTATAGTTTTTCTATATGTTTAGCTTTGATTAACAAACGCTGCATTACAAAACAAGGCTGCCGTGGCCCACTATTAGTCAATTTTACAATTTTCAGGTGAAAAGATTAAAAAGAAAGAATCCTAGAGATAATAAAGATTTGTTTTTGTATGCTTTACTTTTATAATTTGTGTGTATGTATATTTGTTCAGTCATATTTCCAGAGCAGTTTAGCAAGTGGGTCGCCATATGGGATGAGTGGATCAGCCAGACTGTCAATCAAAGAGAATATTGGTAGCTCAGGCTTGAAATGAGGAGACCCTCCCTGAGCTCGGTTCTTTCGTTACCCAAACCCAGGTCGGCCTCATCGGCACTTGTAGTGACCGAGCTCTGGCTGGATGTAATTTTAAAAGGACAACAGACACTTCAAATGTCTCTCCCGCCCCCGCCCCCATTCTGAACTGGGAAGCCACGGCTAATAGCCAATTGGAGGGGAGCTGGCAGCCGAGAGAGGGATACTGGCCGGGCGGACACAACTCAAGTGTGAAAGGACTGATGGCTGCCCTGTCCGAAATGGGAGGCTTCCTTTGCTGGTGAAGGAGAGAGCCTGTGGCTAAGCCCCGGCGGGGGGGGCGGCGTAGCTGTTCTCCTGGCAAAGTACAAACGCGCGGATGCTCTGCGGACGTTGTTCCCATGCCTGTCTCGGAGGAGAAGCCCATCAGGTCAACGAACGGGAGACTGAGATAGAAGGACTTTGGTTGTGATCTGTGATTTTTTTTCTCCTCCTCGCTGTCCATCCTTTTTGGTGCCAGGGTTATCAAATTGCAAAGACCTGAGTAGCTTTGAAAGTGGACTCTGCCCCAGAATATCTTTCCGTCCTTTTTTTGTTCCAAATCTCTCAGCAGGGTGTTGAATGCGAGAGGGGTCCGCCCTGAATTATTCTGCGTGCAACTAATGGCCACGCGATGGAAGGAGGGCAAAGGGGGGGGGGGGGCCTCCGCAGAGCAGAACTCGCAGGGGCTCCGGACACCGGGCCTCGATTTCTCCACATGCATTTCAGGTGGACAATCCTGAACCTGATGGTCAGTTAGGGAGCTCTGCCCAGGCCCCTCCCTCCCTGTGATAGGCGGGCAGGGGGTCCAGCCTTCTTTCTCCCCACCCCCACCCCGCTTGGGTTCTTGGGCTGAGGGCGGCCGGGGGGGCCCTCGCAGCAGCGGCCCTTTCCTTTGGCCCCCATTCAGAGCGACCTGCGACCTCTGCAGTATCCCCCAGGCCTCTGTGGTCCGAATGAAGAGGCTCAGCATCCGGTGCATACTCACGGCCATTGCCGTCTTCCGGGGTCTCATGGTCGCCTTTTGCCGCCTCCTTTCACGAAAGTCAATGGAGAAACCAGATGTAATTAATAGCCAGTTGTTATCAGTTGGAGCTATTCACTTAACGACCATCGGTCGTAAAATGGGCAAAACCTCACTGCACAGATCTCTCACTTTACAACGGGACTTTGGGTTCAGGTGGTGGTCAGAAGCTGAGGAGCACCGGTATTGAACCCCCCCAGCTTGTTGGTTCTCGGTCATCGGAGGCGCCCCCCCCTGCCCAGTCAGCCCCTGGCGTGGGCCAGTCCAGTCTGTTAGCCTTGGCTGCCGCCCTTCCCTGGAGAAGCCTTGGGAGCAGGGGGTGCAGGGGCAAGGCCGGTTCCTCTCCCTCTCCAGGTCGGCGTGAGTGCGGTGTCCAGTTGTCCCCATCATGTTTTGGAAGTTCGATCTGAACACGACGTCCCAGGTGGACAGACTGCTGGAGAAAGCAGATGTGACTCTGCGCGAGTTGATGGACGAGGACGACCTGCTGCAGGAGTGCAAAGCCCAGAACCGGAAGCTGGTGGACTTCCTCTGCCGTCCGGCCTGCATGGAGGAGCTGGTGCAGCTGATCACCCGCCAGCCCCCCCCGGGGGTGGACGAGAGGGTCCGCTTCAAGTACGTGCGCCCTCCGCTTGGGTCAGCCCCACGGGCGAGAGGGGGGAGAAAGCCCCCGGTGCCCAGACCTCCTCCTCCTCCTCGGCCCTTGGCCGCCCGGGAATAGAGGATCCTCCGGGGAGCCTTTGACCTTCCTGCCTTTCCCTGGATGCATGGCGGGGGGGCCAGGCCCAGACCCCCCCACTCCTACTCAGCCCTTGACCGCCCGGGAATAGAGGATCCTCCGGGGGGCCTTTGACCTTCCTGCCTTTCCCTGGATACATGGCAGGGGGGCCAGGTCCAGACCCCCCCACTCCTACTCAGCCCTTGACCGCCCGGGAATAGAGGATCCTCCGGGGGGCCTTTGACCTTCCTGCCTTTCCCCGGATGCATGGCAGGGGGGCCAGGCCCAGACCCCCCCACTCCTACTCAGCCCTTGACCGCCCGGGAATAGAGGATCCTCCGGGGGGCCTTGGACCTTCCTGCCTTTCCCTGGATGCATGGGGGGGGGTCCAGGCCCTCTGTACGCTCTGTGTTCTGCGGGATGATTTAAACACCAGTACAGGCTCTTATTAAAACACCTTTTGTTTTAAGTTTGTTTTTATAAATATATTAGCATTAGTCTATATATGAAGAATTATTATGAGAAGAGTTTTGAATTTATATTAGTATTAGTATAAATGTGAAAAATTTTAATGTGAAATTTAACAAATTATTTTTTTTAACATCTATAACAATGAATTGTCTTTGAATAAGTATTCTTTTTTCTATATTCAAATTTATACTTTTGAGATAAGCGGGAAAATTATGACCCCATTTTTTTTATGTTAAATGTTGGTATGTTTGTCTATTTTATGAAAACTAATAAAATTTATTGGGAAAAAACAAACAAACACCTGGATTCAACCCCCCCCCTGGGGCCCCCTCCCCCTGACAGAAAGGGCCTCAGCTAGGCGTTCCTCAGGGCCAGCGTCTCCCCCCGGTCCCTGAGCCTCTCGGAGGGGCCCCACTTCAGGGGGGTGGCCTTGGAGGCCTTGCTCTGTCTTACACACACACACACACACACACACACACATACTCCATGGGACTCAGATTTGGGCTTCGGCAGCCCCTCCCCTCCCCAACTGCTCCAGTGCCATCTTTCTCCCACCCACCTTTTGGGGGGGGGGGCTTTCCTTTGTGGGTTGACTGGTCATGGTCATTTTGCAAGGTCCGGCCTTCCGGCAGGCGGCCTAACCATCTCCTACAGAAGAGGTCCCCCCCATCCTGCTCTTGGCCTTCCGTGAGCCAGCTCTGGTCTCTGTCCGGAGAGGGTGTGGGGCTCCCCCAGCTTCCTTCCAGTGGCCGAGTCTGCCTTTTGACTTTGGCTGTGGGTCCCAGGATGCAATTCTCAGAGACCCTCTCCGGCCTCCTGGCTTCTGCTCTCGGGCGGCACTGGGGCTGGGGTGGCCTGGCTTGGACAGGTGGACGATTGACACCCAGGCCCAGAGGCCCTCCCGCCTCCCTTCCCAGGCCTTGGGGGGGCGCTCTTTCGGCCTGGGCACGTGGGGGTGGGCCCCCCACTTCACCCCCCACAAGGCAGCGGGGCGCCTGAGGTCTCCCTCCTTTGGTGACCGGCTCTGAGCCCTTGGCGGCTGCGCTCGGTCCGCCTGTGGCCATCTCTGCCCAAGGGACCCACACCAGGGGCTGCCTGGGGCTCGTCCCCTTTTCTCCCCCCGCCCACACGGTGGGAGGTTCCAAAGAAGTCGGGGGCTCCCCCCCCACTTTATTCGGGGATATAAAGAGGAAAGTGGCGGAAGGCCCCTCGTTTGCAGAGAGCCCAGCTGGGGAGGGCAGAGATGAAGACCCCGGAGGGGGAGGGCGTTCCGTGGCACAGGTGGTCTCCAGATGGTGCCCAGTCGGTTAGTGATGGGTCCGCTGAGCAATGCAAGGGCCACCTCCCCCCCCCCTTTTTCTACAATAACCGTCAGAGGAATCCTCTCCAGGAACCTGCAGGGCCTTTCCCCAAATGAGGGGAGGGGGCTCAGCCCAGCCATTGGACAGGGCCACCAGAGCCTGGGAAGGGAAAGCCTGGGGGCAGCCCCACTTCTCCCTTCGCCCTTGGTGCCAGTCTGGAGCCCCCCCCCCCACCTTCCGTGAGCTGCACTGCCTGGCTAAGGAGGGGGCGGAGGTCTGTCTCATGGGCCAGTCTGCCTGTTGGGAATTGTGCTGTTTGGCTCTGTGCGTGTGTGAGAGGGGGGGGAGAAGAACCCCCCCCCCCGCAATATCTGGCATTGGTGTCTATAAATGCCACATCGCGAGAACTCAGTGCTTCCTGCCCCTCCTCCTCTGTGTTGCCCGAGCGTGGCCTTGCTGTGTTCCTTGGGGCCGTGGGGAGGGTGGGGACGAGGCCCCGCTTGTCCTCAGCTGTGGCTCTGCTTCTGCTCCTGCAGGTACCCAAACACGGCCTGCGAACTGCTGACCTCGGACGTGCCCCAGATCAGCGACCGGCTTGGGGGAGACGAGGCCCTGTGGGACGCCCTCTACGCCTTCGTGGAGCAAGAGCCCCCCCTGAACCCCCTGCTGGCCAGCTTCTTCAGCAAGACCCTCGGCAGCCTCCTTGCTAGGAAGGCAGAGCAGGTGAGGGACGCTCCCCCCCACCCCACCCCACCCGCTCCCTTTAAGCCCCACACGCGCACACAGGCACACTGCCTGAACTTGGGGGTGAATGAGAGCCTCTACCGCCCTGGCAGAAGGAACGGCCGGTGCTCGGTCCCTGGGCAGCCGCACTCTGGGAGGGAGGGCCGAGGGTGGAGGATTTCGGTGTGGTCGGTGGCTTCCCCCTCTCGCCTGCCCCTCCCTCTCCCTCCCCCTGAGTTTTACACACACACCCCGTGCCGGGATGGTAGTGGGCTCAGGGCCCTGGACGGGCGCCCCACGATCGATCGATCAGGGTCGCTGGATCAGCATTGACATCAGATCCGGGTTGTGGTCAGCCTTCCAGTTGGCATCTCCGCTTCAATCGGCCTCCTCAAAGCGCCCGTTTATCCCTGGAGCCCCCTTACATAAGGCCCTCAGAGGAGCCCTGCTGAAGGGGCCAAAGCCCCTCGAGTCCAGCCTTCTGCGTCACCCAGTGGCCCCCCAATTGTCCATGGGGATCTTGAGCAGAAAGAGAAGGCAAGACCCTCTTTTTCCCTTGACCCCAACAAGTGGGACCCCAGGGAACCCTCCCTGCCTCAACCTACAAAAGAGGCATAGGCACATGGACATCCGTTTCAATCACCACCTATGATACACTTGGCATCCCTGAATCTGTCTCATCCTGCCTTGAAGCTCTCCAGGCTGACAGCTGTCACGACCTCTTCTGGAAGGGAATCCCATCAACCAAGGACCCTCTGGGTGGAGAAATATTTCCCTTGATTTGTCCTCTCTTTCTCACCTGTGAGCTTTAGGGAGGGGCCCCTCGTCCTAGTATTGTGCCTTTTCTGTCCCCTGCAGGATTTTATGCCCTTCCATCAAGTCCCCTCTTTAAACGCCGCCTTTCGAGGCTGGACAGACCGAGGCCTTGCAACCTGGTTTCATTCCCTTGGTCATTCTGGTGGCCCTTTTTCCAGTTCCATCCTATCCTCCTTGAGGTGCGGTGACCACCTTGGAGCAGCCATGTCTCCGGGGGAACCCAGGTCTGACCTTCCCCGGGATTTCTGGGTTCCCCCGTCCCACCCCCACAAGTCCGTCGCCCCATGGACCACTAACCTCCTGCACACACCCGCCTTCTTCCGGCCCGGTGCTCGAGAAAGGATGACTTTGAAACTCTAAAAATAATTCATGTGGTCTAACTCCTCGCGTGACAGGACCCCCCCCCCCCCCCAAAATTCCCAACGCAAGAGGCATTGCACAACAATATAGCATCAGGGGGCAGGCCAAGACCTCCAGGCATTCCGGCTTCGGCCTGACGGGCTCGCGGATCTCGGGGCCCTGCCGGTGGCCAGTTCCAGCTCTAAACATCCCTCAGCCAGGGGTCATTGCACCACCCAGAGCCCCAGGGGCTGCGACTGACCGCACGGCCGCTGAGCGGCGCTGGGTGAGACAGCAGGATTACGACCCAGAGGTCACTCCAGGGGTTCATCTGAGGGGCTTTCTCCCACGAGGCATTCCCCTCCCTCGTTCCTCCGGAAGGGCCTGGCCGCGGGACTGTCCAGGCAAGGGTTGCCGCTACGCGCACTCTGGGAGGCGCATGCGCGCAGAAGGGACGAAGCTACGGGTGCGGCGTCCTTATCCGTGCCAGTGGCCACAGGCCCCCCGGGACTGCCCCCCAACTGACTGTACGCCATCCCAGGCAGCGCCCCCCCCCCCCCATTCTGACACGCAGCCGGGATGACCAGGGAATTAGAAGAAGAATTTGGAATAGATCTTACAGTTGGCTTGAAATTAGGAATCAACGTAGGAAACAGAAAAAACTAAAATCTGAATGATAAAATAATCATTTATATTTTATTTATTAATGGGATGCGTCTGCCACCCAACTCCAGTTGGACTATACGTGAACCCGCAGGTTAAATAAACCTAGATCCATCCTAAGATAAAACACAGGAAATAGTATAAGGGCAGACTAGATGGATCATGAGGTCTTTTTCTGCCGTCAGTCTTCTATGCTTCTATGTTTCATAATCGCTAATGGCAAAAAAAGTGTCCCAGCTGAAACGGTGGAGTTTGGAAGTGGTGCAGTGGACAAGAACCTGAACCGGGGGCGCAGGATTCTTTTGCCTCTTCTTAAGAACCATTTCCTACTTAAGAACCCGAGACCGGAAAACTTTCCCAGGAAATTTGAGAGCAGCACGAAGGCCCGGTCAGGTCCCTGCCCTTCCCCCTGGGTTTCCCTCTCTGGCGCCAGGTGTATGGGGGGCAGCCTCGCGTTGGGTGTATGGGGGGCGCATGCTCCTCGCCGCCTCAGAGTCCCTTTGGATTTCTTTGATTCCCCTCCCCTTCTTCCTTCGGCAGTGACCGTCCTCCTCCTCCCACCCAAATTCCAAGCTTTTATTTCTTTCCTAATGGGTTTGCATCATTTGCTTTTACGTTGATTCCCATGGGAAAAATGGCTTCTACTTACCTACATTTCTACTTAAGAACCTGGTCATGGAACGAATTAAGTTCTTAAGTGGAGGTACCACTGTATATATATATTGACACAAAATACTGCAAAATATATTGCTATATTATATATGTCTGTATTTGTTCCATTTGATTTTTAACTTACTATTTTTTACTTTTATTTTTCTTTGGGGTTTTTTTGCATTTGTGTTTTTTAATGTTGGGAAATTAAATGTTTAATATAAAAAAGAGAAAACGATGGTGCTACAGCCTCAGAGATGCCTTGAGTTTAAAAGATTCCCTTTGGCCAAGCGAGCCCCCCCCCTGTCCTGTGTCCCTCCCGGTTTCACGCTTGGAGGGTCTCTGGTGAGGGCGGGGCAAAGATTGGGCTTCCACCCTTGCGCCCCTTGACCGTTTGGCAGCTTTCCAGACCGTCTCAGAGGACCGGTGGGGGGAGGGGGGCAGAAGGGGGGCTGCTTTGTCTCCCCTTTCAGGGCCGGTCAGGGGGTTGTTATGGGGGTCCTGTAGGAGAAGCGTTTTGCAGAAGCTAGTCCCTTCCCCCCCCCCAGATAGCCACAGCAGCTGACCAGCTGGCCTCAGACCAAGGTATATCAGGAGCCTTTTTGTCTTGGAGATAATTGAAGGTACATACTGCAGGTAGCAAACCTACACTAACTATTTACACCGTGGCTATCTCTCCAGCAGTTACTATACTAAATACAATTCTCTATCTACTATTCTCAGTGGCAATGGTCAGCTACGAGCCGTTCTAAACCCTCCCAGGCCACAATACCTTCAGGCCAAGCCACAAGCCACGGCTATGCAAAGGTGCATTGTGTACATATACTTTTGTCAGGCAATCAGATTACATGGCCGTCTGCATATTCCCCGTGGCTAAGCGGTCAGTCCCGGTGGGTTCTTTTCTCTGCAGTTTGGAGCACGGCATCAGTTGGGCCCCGATCCTGCTGGGGAAAGCCAGCTGTCAAGGCCCTGAGTGACGCCTGTCTCTTGTGGTGCTTTTCCCCACCAGGTGATTTCATTCCTGAGGAAGAAAGCCGACTTTGTCAATCTGGTGTTGAAGCATCTCGAGACCTCCGCCATGATGGACCTGCTGTTGCGATTGGTCAGCTGTGTGGAGCCGGCCCCCCTCCGCCAGGACGTGCTGCAGGTCAGGGCGTCTCCCCTGCGGATGGGCGGGGGGCTGGCCTTGGGAGAGGGGCCCCCCATGAAGGGGCCCGGCCCTTTCCTCCGTGCCCTGGCAGGCCTGAGGGGGGGTGCGGGGGCCTCCTTCCCTTGGACGGCTGAGAGGTGGCCAGAGGGGGGCGCTCCATAGCCGGATCCCCCCCCTCGGCTGGCCTCCTTCAGCCTGATTGCTGGGAATGACAGTGTGTGTGTGAGTGTGAGAGAGGGGGGGGGTGCCTGCCCTGGGAGCCCCTTTTCTCCCAGCAGACGGGCTGGGGGCCGGCTGCGCTGGGGCGGGGGTCAGGGGAGGGAGGGGTCAGGGGAGGGGGGGGGCAGGGGAGGGGGGGCGGGAAGCCCTCCTTTGGCTGCTGTGGGCCTCGGCCTCTTCCAGGCGCCTGGGAACGAAGCCTGCGGGGGGGGGGGGCTGTGGCGGTGGTGGCCAGGACTCAGGGGGGGCCTCGGGGAAGGTGGCCGTGTACTTACTCTTCCCCCCTCCCCCCCACCGCCCTCGTTTTGCCCTGCAGTGGCTGAGTGGCACAGAACTTGTTCAGAGGCTGCTGGACCTCATTCGACCCCACCAGGATGAAGACGTGAGTGTCTGTCCCCTCCCCCCCGGGGCCCTCTGGCCAGAAGGGAGGGGGGCAGAGCCTGGACTCCTCAGGGCTTGGCCCGCCTTCTTCCCGGGGGGGCTTCCCTGGCCACCCTGGAGCGTTCCTGGCCCCCCAGGGGCTGGCCGAAGGAGCCCGCCTCGCCTTGACTCACACAACCGAGGGCGGGGGCTGTTGGGGGCGCCTGTTGAGTGATAGGGAGAGATACCCACGAATGAATACAGAAAGGGAGAATAGAGGCACCAGGGCCTGCCCCTCCCTCTTAAACCCATCAGGGCCAGTCCAGAAATCCCGAGGGGGGGGGCCTCCTGCTGCTCCGTGTGGGGAGGGTTTTGGTGCAGCCGCGGAGGGCCCCTGCTTCATCTTCCCCACTCCTACAATTGGTGGGTGGGTGGGTGGGAATGGCTGGGGCCGCTGGGGGGCCCTCTGGCCAGGAATGACTTCTCGCCCGGTTTGCAGAGACAGTCCAATGCTTCTCAAACCTTGTGTGATATCATCAGGCTGAGCCGAGAGCAGAGCAACCAGCTGCTGGACGCGGCTGACCGGGACCCGCTCCTGGCATCCCTGGAGTCGTAAGTCCCTGAGGGGGGGGGGGCTGGTTGGGCCCGTGCTTGGCTGAGCTGGGCCTTCCGGGATGGGTTGGGCTGAGCTCCTCCTGGAAAAGGAGGCAGCTCTGGGGGTCCAGCGTGGGGTTTGGGCTGGCACCGATGCCCCACGCATGAGCCAGCCTCACCACAAAGTGGGTTGGGGGGGGGATGCCTTGGAGGTGCCGGAGATGGGCAGGGCCGGAGGGAGTAGGGCGGTTTCTGTCCAAGGCCCTCCCAGCTCCAGAGACCCCGCCGGGACTGGACGCCAGGTGAATGGAGGTCAACAGCGGGGGTGGGGGGAGGGAATTGCATGCCGAGAGACCGGGAGGTAAACTGGGACCCCTTCCGCAGGCTGCTGGTGCCGGGATTGTGAGAGTGCTGGAGGAAGGGACTTATACCAGGGGGAGTCCCGGTGCAGCCCGCCTTGCCGTCATGTGGCTGCAGATGGGGTGCCCCGTTGAGCGACCCACCTGAGGGACGCTGCAGCTCCCCCACCTGCCTGTCTGCCCCCAGGAAAGCTCCTTGGGCTGCCCTATGCGTTGGCGCCCGTTGGCAGCAGCACCGGGCCCCTGCCATGGAGAAAGGACGCCTCTCGCCCTGTGCCAGCACCATTGCCCAGAACCCCCTCTGACCCTTCACTCTCCTCCAGGCCACGCGGTCCACCCCTCCCCCATGCCTCATTCCTTCGAGCGGGCTGCTCCATCCCGTCCCCCTGGCCCTTTTGAGGGCGCCTGGTCTTCTCCCAGGAGAGGCGATGGGCTCTTGGGGCAACGGCAGGCGGCCGCGCTACCCTGAAGCCCCGCCAGAATGGGCCTGGGAACCTCCAGAGGCGGCTCAGCCCCAGTACTGACGCCCACGAGTGCCCCCACGCAGGGCGGCTGACAGGGCAGTGATGGACGAGGGTGGCGGCCCGGGCGGGAAGAGCCGCAGCCCTGCTGAGGCTTCCTGGGGCGGCTGCAGTTTGCCCAGCATTGTAGCCCCCTCAATGGGTGCACAGCCCACCCCAGCCAGGCCGCCTCCCGCAGCCCCTTGCGGCACCCCCCATGCCCCTGACCTGGGGCCCCCTTCACTCAGGTTCTCGATGAGCGATGGCAGCCAGAAGGCCAGGGTCGCAGTCGCTCCACGATGCGTCACTTAGCCGTGGAAACTCTGGCCTCGTCCGAGTGCCTAGGTCAGGGGCCCCCTGCGCCTACCCCTGTGCATACACCTGGTTCCTAGCAATGGTGGCGTCGCAGCATCCCACGGTCGTGCAGCCACAATTTGCGGCTGTTGGATTCAGAGAAATGCGGGTGCTAGTGGCCACCTTGTAGGCCCCTAGGATGCTGCGGTCTCTCGGAGATTCCGGCCGGGAGTGCGACCACGGCCGCCCTGAGCTGGCGTGGTCATCAGCTGCAGAGTGGACGGCCCCAGTTCCTCCCGTGGTGCTGACTTGGGTCTGGTGTCTCAGGCAGGAGTGCGTGGAGCAGCTTTTGAAGAACGTGTTCGACGAAGGAGTGACCGAGGCCTGCGTGGTGAACGGGACACAGGTTTTGCTGACGCTGCTTGAGCCAAGGAGAACCGGGTAAGCGGGACGGTCCAGGCCCAGCTGTGGTTGACCGCTTCCTTCAATTGGGCACGCCACCCGATGAAGCCCCCGATGAAACCCGCAGACGAGTTCAGTTTGGGGGGGGGGCTTTGGGCCATGCAGGCCTTATCTGGAGAGGAATTTCCTAGCGGAAGAGTTAACCAGCCGGAGGATGGACCGGGCGCTGCACCGGGGATCCTGCCTTGGGCAGTGGGGTGGGCTCAGAGATCTCCCTTCCAGCTGTGCTTCCAGGCACGGCCCTCCCCAGTCTGGCTAGCCAGGCATCCAGTGGTGGGTCTGGCGTTCTGGTACTTCTTGGACTGCGTCCATCTCTAGCAGTGCTGGCTGGGATCCAGCTTGGGATCCGACTCCGCCGCTGGTTGGCCCTGCAGGATTTGTAGGTGCCGCGTGTGGCTCCTTTTCCCCAGGCATGGAAGCCACGCGTGGCCTTCCCCTAAAGAGCCACAGGCCACATCGCTCCCTCGGGCTTTGTTGGAGGGTCAGCCCAGCGGGCTGCCTTTTGCGCATCAGGCGGCAGGGCAGGGGTTTCGGCCTGGGCAGAAGAAGGCAGCGCCTCCCGGTGGAAGCCGCTCCGAGCAAAGGCGGCTCCGCGTTCCCGGAGCAGCCGCTTCATGGCCAGGGCTGCTTCCTCCGTTTCTGCTGCTTTCACAGCCCCCGGCCTTTGGGGCTGGCCCTTCCCCTCTGAGCTCCCTCGGGCGATTTCCCCTGCGTGGGAGGTGGGAGGTGGCGGCTGTGACGGGGAAGCAGGCCCCTTGTCCGAGGCCCTGGCGAAAGTCTGGACGCTGTTTCTCTGCCCGCAGCTCGGAAGGGCTTTCCGACTCCTTCTCCCAGGGGCTTGAGAAGCTCCCTCCGGTCAGTCCCGGCGTCTGGCAGGGCATCCAGCCGCGCTTGAAGGACTTCCACCAGCTGCTGCTTCAGCCCCCCAAGGTAGGTAGGTGGGGGGGTTTCCTTCTCCGCCTGTGCCCCCCCCCTCTCTGGGGCTAGCTCCTGCAGGCCGGCCTGGATAAACGTTTTCTATTTCTACCCCTCCCCCCTTTTGCATATGTCGTACCTCCTGCTCCCGTCATTTAGGATTATAGAGTTCCTTAGCCTAAAAAAAGCCCCCTGGTGGGGGGGGGGGGCTTTGCTGGTGTGTCTCGCAAAGCACTCCCCTCCAGGGCAGCCGGCTGCTCTCCAGAGGCCCTCCTGGTCCCCCAGGGGAGATCGGGGGGGAGGGGGCGGCTCAAAACGTAGGTTTTCCCCTCTTGATGGTGGCAGGGGGCTTCTATCCTGACGACCCTGGGGGTCCTGGAGGAGCCGCTCGGCAGTGGCCGTCTTCATGCCGCCCGCTTGGTCGCCGCCCTTCTCCACACCAACGCACCCACAGTTAATCAGGAGCTGTGCCGGCTGAGCACCATGGACCTGCTGCTGGTGAGTGCAGGGGGGGGGGACATTGCCCTGGCACGACGGCTGACGGCTGGTAGGAGTGAGGGCCCCTCCTCCTCCTCCTCGTCCTCTTTCGCAGGACCTGTTTTTCAAATACACCTGGAATAATTTCTTGCACTCCCAAGTGCAACTCTGCCTCACAGCCGTCCTGATGCCCGCGGTGCCCGGAGTCCAGCTGCTCACCGGAAAGGAGGGGGAGGGGGATGGAGACCCCTCCTGGGAAGAGGCTGAAGTGCCCGAGAGCCCCCTGCTGACCCACGTAAGCCCCCTCGGGCGTTGGCTGAGTCTTCAGAAGGGGGGGGGTGGCAGCCATGGGAACTCTCAGGCCACCTCCCGTCCTTGGCCAGAGAGCGAGGGAGGGAGGGGGCAGGGCAGCCCCAGTGTTCTTCCCCGCCCCCCTTTGTCTGCCGGAGGGATAGGGAGAGGGGGGGGGGCCTTCGGAGGCGCTCACCTTCTTCTTTGGGGGCTCCACCTACCCGTCTTTGTGGGTGACCCTGAAGGCCGGCCGAGCGAGGGTAAAGGGGGGGGGGTCATCTCTCTGCATTGGCATCAGAGGAGCCAAAACCTAAATTGAAATGTTCAGTGATTAAAAATTCTTCCCGTCAGAAATGTCAGAATTGAATGTGGCAGTTTTGGGGCAAGAATGTTATTAAATGTTGTAAATGTTGACAGCTCCCTGATAGCCTGCCCCCCCCCCCCCATGTTCACTTTGGCAGACCAGGAAACAACACACACACACCCCTCGCTTCCTCTGCGTTCTCTGGCCTCCAGCCAGGCAGGGGGGGCCCAAGGCCTCAGACCAGGTGGAGACGGGGGCCCTGGTTAGTGACCAGAAGGGGAAGCCCCCACCCTTGACCCCAGCAGCTGCCCTCCCTCCCCCCCCCCCACCCCAGGGCTTCCAGAACTCTCCACTAGCACCCCCCCTCCCCCACCCTCCTGGCTGTGAAATTCTGGGGCTTGAAAATTCTGCTTGTCCAGAAGACGGAGGAACTGGCCGGGGTTTCTTCCAAATGCCCCGTCCACCCCCTGCCTTCGTTGGCCTTAGGGGGGTTGGGGGGGTGCGCATTAGCCCCGTGGACTGGGTCTTCCTCTGGGGGTGGGCTGCTTCTCCCTGCTCTGGCCCCCCTCTCCTCTGCCCCCCCCTGCAGGGGGCTTCATCCCTGAGACCCCTCGCCTGCCTTCCCCCCCTCCAGCTCTTGCACGAGTGCTGCCTGGTCCAGAGGATCCTGGAGGCCTGGGGGGCCAACGACGAGATCCAGTGAGTCTCCGAGGCCGGACGGCTTCTTCCCGAGGGGGATGGGGGCACACACGCACACGCCTCTGCTTCCAGGGGCCTTTTCTGCCCCCCTCCTCCGCAACCCCTGGGCCTCCCCCTTGCTCAGCTCAGCCGTTGAGTTCGGGGGCGGAGGGGGGGCTTTGGGGAGAGGGGGCAGGTTAACCAAGAGAGGGCAAGCCCTCCCGTGGGCCCCTCCGGGTGACAGCCGGGAAAGCCTTTCTGCCCCCACTCCCCCCCGCTCTGAGGCAGAGGGCAGCTGAGCCCCCTCCCTGCCACCGCCTGCCCTCCCCTTCCTCATGGCCCCAGTCCATTCACTGAGCCTCCTTGGCACATCTGGGTCTGAATTCCTCCGGTTCCCCCACCCAGTTGGAAGTTCAGGTCCTTGCCCCCCCCCAGGCACAAACCCATCACGTGGCCCTGAGCCCCCCCCCATCTCCTTCCGTACAGGTGCAGAGGCAAAGGATGACCTTGGCTTCCTAGAAAGAATTCGTTTTGCCTGCGTACTTAACGACCTCGTCCTACCCCCCCCCCCAACCCATGTCCCCACAGTAGACAACGCGCAGTAGAACCCAAGTGTGCCGGGCCCCCAGAGACCAGGGGCCACGGTCTGGCGGGGGAAGGGGGCCTGGGCTTCGGCCCCCCAGCGGCTGCCTCTTCTTGCTTTGGTCTCCCAGGGCCGGAGGAGGGAGGAGGCGGGGCTACATGGGCCACCTGACCCGTATCGCCAACGCCCTCGTGCAGGCCGCGGAGAAGGGTCCCACGCGGAGCCAGGCCAGGGCGCTCCTCGGAGGTAGGAGGCCCCCCGCCCCGTGACCCCTCTGCCCCCCAGGACAACCGGTGCCCAGCCAAGGGAGGGGGCCCTTTGGGCAGGGGAGGGGGCCCTTTCCTTCGGGGGCCCAGGCTTGGCTGGCCGGCTTTATATGGCGGATCCTCAGACCGGGGCTGGCAGTAGGGCTCTTCACACACACACACCCCGAAGGGAAACCCTCCCAGACACACACACACACACACACACACACACGTAGGTGGAACAAAAACGTGGCACCATCGATGGATCGGCCAGTCTCCTGAGCCCTGGTCACCTCAGGACTACTGCAATGCGCTCTGCACCGGGCTACCCTTGAAGAGCATTCGGAAGACACACACACACACACGCAAGGTGCAACAGGGAAGGCAGGTTTGGGGCCCCACAGGGGGGCTGTCTGTCTGGCTCAGTTCCAGGGGTTGGCCTCTTCGCTTGAAAGCCCAGCACGTGGGCCTGGGTCTCTCTCCCCCCACTCACGCCGACAGAGGAAGCCCCCTTTGCCAGTCAGGGAATTTTGGCTGGAGGAGTGGGGGGGGCAGGGCGGGGGTGGGTATCCTGGAGAAGAGCCTTCTCTGCGCAGCTCCGGCCCTTTGGAACACCCCCTCCCTCCCTCCCTCCCTCCCCCCCAGGGGCTTCCGGAAGGGCCTGGAGAGCGGGAGCCCAGCCCACTTGGGGCGCTTGGTGAACGAAGGGGAAAGCCCCTCACCCCACCTGCTTCCTCAACAGACGGCTGCAGAGCGTTGGCCCCTCTGTGCCCAGGCGCAGGGCCAGACCGGCTTCCCTCTGGCCTCCCCCTTCCCGAGGACCAGGCCCCTCCTGGGCCCCTCCGCCCCCTGAGCCCTCCGCTCCCTTTCAGGCCTCCCTGAGGATTGCCGCGATCGCTGGGAGACCTTCGTGGGGCAGACGCTGGTGGAAGCCAACCAGAGGAACACTGTGGATTTGGTGAGGGGGTCTGGGGGGCTGAGGAAATGCCGCGTAAGCTGCCCCAAGGAGTGCTCAGGGGGGGGCTCTGGAGCCCATCCCTGGAGCCCATCCCTGGTCTCTCCCCCCTGCAGGTGACGGCCCACCACCTGCATGCCTGCAGGGAAGACGAGGAGGCCAAGGCGGCCTTCCCCAGCGAGGTCTCCCTCCAGCAGGTGGGCAGCTCTGCCCCTTGGGGGGCGGGGGGGTCTCTAGCCGGTCTAGCTCCCTGGGCCATCCTGGGGCGGCCCTGGCTGGGACTGGCTAGTGGCTTTGGGGAAGAGCTGGCGGGATGGGGAGGAGTGTGTGGAAGGCGAAAGATTGAGGGGGGGGGGCTTTGAGATCCACCAAAGCCTCAGGTGTGACCCCCAGAGACCCCCCCCCCAAGGCCTCCTCTGCATCATCATTTTAATGGGGGCAAAGCGGGACCATAATTTCCACTTCCTGTTGAAGGTCACTTGCAGCCTTTGGAAAAAGAAGGGGGGGGGTTATGCTGAGCTGGTGAGGGTCTCCCGTTCGCTGGGGGTGGGTTGGTTCTGGGGCTGAGCCCAGAGAAAGAAGTGGAACCTTTGGGGGCTGCCTCCAGCAGTGATGTCTCTGGTTATGGGGCAGATTTTAGAGAAGAGGCCGGCCGGCCGGGGCCACCCCCCTTCTCTGATCAGGACCCCGTCCTGGGAGGGAGGCCCCATCAGTCCCTCCAGAGGTGGCAGCTGCTGCTTCAGCGAGAATATCCCACCGCTGCCCTTCTGGTCATTTAGTATCCACCTCCGTTTGATGCCCCCCCACCCCTCTGCCCTGCCAGCCTTTAGGAGTGCGTGGGGGGTGGGATTTCCACTGAGCGGTTCCATGCGCACGCCCCCCCCCCCCCAGGCCTTCTCCGAGTACCAGGTGCAGCAGATGGCTGCCCTCTTCGCAGACCAGTTCGGCTTCACTGACGAAGAGTTTGCCGGCCAGGTGGACAGCATCAGGTGAGTCCCTTCCCCCTCCAAGCCCTCTTAACCCCCCCCGGCTCCTCCCCCGGGCCCCCCACCTCCAGAGGGAGGTCCATGCCTGGTGGGAAACAGAGTTCACCGAAGCCTCTGGGGCGATGCAGGGGGATCCCTGGCGCTGGGGAGGGGGTGGGAGACCGCCAGGGCCTCTCCCGCCTTCCCAATCCGAGGGGCTTCCTTCCTCGCCCGGATTTCCCACAGGCCTTTCTGAAAACGCCCCCCCCCCCCTCTGTTCCAGCGCCCCTTTTAACCGGATGGCAGAGATAAACTTCAGCATTGATGTCGATGATGACGACAGTGTGAGTAGTCCAGCACGCCAGAGACTCCGGGGTCCCAGAGGCTGCCCGAGAGGCAGGAAAGACCCTTTCGAGACCCCTTTGACTCCAGGGAAGGGGCTGGGAAGGCCTGGGGCGGGGGGGGGGCATTTGCACCCCTCCCACACATCCTTCCCTCTGGGGGCCGGAAGGGAGGGAGGCCATTGGCCCGCATCCCTCCCACAGGGGGTGGGGGGGTCTGGATGCTTTTCAAGGGTGCTGCCCCTTGTAGACCTCCAGGCGGGAGAGGAGCAGCCGAAGGGAGGGGCCTCCCAGTCCAGCAAAGCCATGACTGCCCTCCCCTCTCCGGGCACAGGAGTCCAACAGCACACACACACACACACACCCTGGGAACTGCGGGGGGGGGCACGGGCCAGCCAAGGAAAGCCCCCCCCCCCCGTGGCCTCACCCAGTGCTCGTGTCTGCTCCAGGCCAGCACTTCCCTCTTTGAAACCTGCTGCAGTGACCGCCTCCAGCAGTTCGATGACAGGGGGGAGGAGGAGGAGGAGATTTGGGAGGAGAAGGACACAACCTATGCAGCCCAAGCCAAGTCCAGGTCACGGTAAGAGGAGACCGGGAGACGGGCCCTTGGGAGGGGGCTGTTTGGGGGGGGGCTGGGCTCCATTAAAGGGCCCTTGTAACAAGGACAGAATAAGGAAAGGGGCTTTGGGAAAGGGTCTCTCAGGAGCACAATCGGCTCTTCCGATAGGCTGGGAGAGTGGGGGTGGGGAAGGTTAGTCCACGGGGGGGGGTGAGTGGGGCAGGGAAAAGAGTCCCTCCCTCCCTCTCTTCCTGGGTCTGGTGGGGTCAGGATTTTTCAGCCGAGGTGGTCTGCAGCATCCCCCTCCCCTGCCTGACCCAGTGGGGCAGCCCTATGTCCAGTTTAAATGTAAACCCCATAGAACAAGGTGATCTGGTCCCATGAGGAAAAACAGGCTGGTCGAGAGGAGAGACCACCGGGGAAGGTTCTGCCTGGGGGCAGTGGGGGATTCAATGCCCTTTTAATCCACTCAGAGCCACTGAGCCTAGTCAGGGGGGGAGGCTCCCTTGACCCCCAACACAGAGGTCATCACACCAGTTTCTGCTCCTTGGGCCAACCCTTGAAGGGACTTTAAAGGGACGGCAAGCAAAGAAAGCTGACCTTGGTGCCTCGTGCCGCTTGGCTGCCCCGCGTTTGCCTAGGGCTTCTGACTGGGGGGGGGGACCATGCCTCCCCCCCCACTCTCACACAGTTACTATCGGTAATACAGTGGTACCTCAAGATACGAACCCCTCGTCTTACGAACAACTCGTGATACGAACCCGGGGTTCAGAAAAATTTTGCCTCTTCTTACGAACTTTTTTCGAGTTAGGAACCGGCGTTCGGAGACTGCTGGGAAGCCGCGCGGCTGTTTTAAAAGGTGACAGCCAGGCGGCGGGGCTTCCCAGAAGCCTCCCGAACGCCGGTTCCTAACTCGAACAAAGTTCGTAAGAAGAGGCAAAAATTTTCTGAACCCTGGGTTCGGTTCGGGGGGGTGCTGGGAAGCCCCCCAGGCCGGCTGTCACCTTTTAAAACAGCTGCGCGGCTTCCCAGCAGTCGCCGAAAGCCGTTTTTTTGCGGGGGGGGTTTGGTTGCACGGATTAATTGACTTTACATTGTTTCCTATGGGAAACAATGTTTCGTCTTACGAACCTCCTCCTTGCACCAATTAAGTTCGTATCCTGAGGTATGACTGTATTGAGCAAGGTGCCACATAGACTGTACCTGTGAATTGCCTAAATGTAGATTCTTACTTTTTTCACCACTGAATTTCATTTTGTTGAGAGCCCCCAATGTTCACGTCTGTCAAGATCCTCCAGGGTCTTCAGCCCGTCTTCCAGAGTGTCGGCTACTCCTGACAGCTGGATGTTGTCTGCAAATGTGATGAGTTCCCCATCGACCCCTTCATCCAAATAATTGATGAAGATGTCAAAGGGGACCAAGCCTGAAACAGAGCCTTGGTGGGGGCTGTTCTCGCCTCCCAGCGGTCTGTGCAGCTGGTGGCAGATTCGGACAATGAGGAGGCTGGAGAAGACTTTGTGCCCGAGGCAGGGGGGACTCAGTCAGGGTCTTCAGGACCTCCAGAGACTGCAATGAGCAGAGAGGAAGAAGAGCTGCCAAAAGGCAGGAATGGTTCCTGAGGAGGAGGAGGAGGAGGTCTCCTCGGGAGTAAGGCTTGGGGCTAATTGGCCACCCTCCTAGCCTATTTAAGGGATAAGGACGACTGAGCCAATTTGCAGGAAACAACTTTTTTTCGTATTCCTTTGTGTCTTGGCTCTTGTTTTACAGTGTCATTTTTCCTGCAAATTGCTTCTGGGCGTTTTGCCAACCACAGTAAGATTACTGTTATCTGTCAGACTTTGCATCAGAATTGAGCCATTTTTCCTTGGACCCTTGCCAGCTGTTAATGAAGTTGAATTAACAGCCATTGTTCAGAAAAACCGTGTTTGAGCGGCTACTGAGAAAGCTCAGCTGGGCCCCTGTTCCCTCCCTCATTGTCCCTTTTGTTCACGGGTCACTTTAGCTTTGGAGGGCTTCATTCTGCGGACAGTTCCGGCAAAGGTAGCCTAGAGAACGGGGACCTTGATGGCTGCACGGACTCTGGGGAAGAGGAGGCCGAGAAGGAGGCAGCTGCCCGTCCTGAGGAGCCTCCCTGCAAGGCGGGAAACCAAGCCGCCGGTCCCTCTCCCGAAGGTAATTTGGGGAATCGCTGCCAGCTCTCCAGGGCAGCCCGCAGCTCCTCCTCCTCCTCATCCTGTGGCGGTGCAGGGCTATATATTTCTCAGGACTGCCAGGCTGAAGGCTTCCAAGGGCGGGGCCCCAAGGTGACCCACTGACCGCCTTCGTCCAGCCACCTTCTGCTTACTGCAGGGCCACCCGGAGCCCTCGCGATGGAGGCGGCTGCCCCCCATGCCCCCCCCCACGGTCCGAAGAGGCAGACGGCCGTGGCCTGCTCACCACGGAGGCTGCCTTCCCGCCAGTCCGTCCATGGGCAACGGCTGATGCCTAGCAGACCCCTGGGAGTCCACTCCTGCCAGCTTGAACCCTGGGCTGGGTTGTGAGGCCAAGAGGAAGCACGTAGATCTCAAGATCCCGGGCGAGGCTTTCCCAAAAGGCGGCTGGGCTTCCTTGGGGGGGGTGGGGGTCTTTTTTCGAAAACGCTTCACTTCTCATCCAGGAAGGAACTGAAGAGGCTTCTTGGGTGAGGACCAAGACCTCTGCAAGGAAAGAAACCAAGGACATAATATCGTTTATATTGCATTTGTATTTTATTGTATCTATTGTTGTTGTGAGCCACTCCGAGTCCTTGGAGAGAGGAGGCATTCAAATCTAAATAATAATAGTAATAATAATAATAATAACACCACGCAGTTGCCTTTGGGACCTGCCCTGCTCTGGGGGGGGGGGGAGAACCGACAGACAGACATTTAGCCCCACAGAAGCAGCGTGAACGCTTTTCAAGGCACTTTTTATGCGCCCCCCCTCGGCCTCCTCAGCACTGAACTCACGGCCTTTGCCCAAAGCCCCTCGTTCTCACCGAGGCCCCCGGCCAGAGCCCCGTCCTGGGCCCAAGAGCATCCCGAGGGACGGGCTCCAGCCGGCACCAGGTGACGCGGGAACCGAGCGGCCAAAAAGCCCTGGCGCAGAGCAAGGCAGGGGGGCCGGGAAAGTGACCCCCCCCCCCGGCTGGCTTCCCACATTCCAGGCTGCGGGGGGGGGGGGCAGTTCCATACCTGGGCCTGAGTCTTTGAAAGTAGCCCAGAAATGCTCTGGATGCAGTTGGGTATTTGTGTGTGTGTGTGTGTGTGTGTGTGTGGTGCCAGAGGAGAAAAGTCCCTGAGCCTCCCCCTCCTCTGGCTGCACTGGGCCTCCTGTGCCTTGCAGGGTCTGGGTGGACGATGGCCACTGAGCCCGTGAAGTCCAAGCCTCCAGCCGCCTGGGTGGCCACAGACGTCGGGTCCGGCGTGTGGGATTCCGTGGCCCTCGGCACGAAGGCTCCCGAAGAGCGCGGCTGGGCCAACTTCCCAGACTTCCAGCCCTTCTGCTGGTAGGTGGCCAGGGAGGTTTGCTGGGCGTGTGGGGGGGGGCTTCTGCAAGAGAAAGGGATTCAGGGGGGGTTCCGGTGTGGAGCCCCCCCCCGTCCTCCTCCTGTGGCAGTGTAGGTGGGGCAGCATGCCCTGGAAGAGATGGCACCATCAGAGCCGGTCCTGGCAGGGAGCCCCCTGTTTTGTGGGAACAGTCCTGGAAGCAGCTACCCGGGGGGGCGCGGGGGGGGGGGGCAGCCTTTGAGTCTCCCTCCTTGTGAAAGTGCCCAAAGGATTACATTGGGGCAGCTGTTGACTGAAAGGAAGGGTGAGAGCCCCCTCCTCCTCCCCCAATTAAGCACCAGTTCATCAGGGGGGATCGAGCGCAGTCTCGGGGGGGGGGGGGGCAGCCTGACTTGCCACCCGTGGCCGCTCCTTTCCTCTCTGGGTGGGGCAGAGGAAGGGGCTGAAGATGGGGAAGCCGAGGGTCTACCTGGGCAGCTGCCTCAGGGCTTCCCATCAAACGGCTGCCCTGCGAGCAGAGATTCTGCCCCTCACCGGTTGGGGGCAGGAGGCATTTGGCTCCCCAGGGCTGCCCAGGGTGCAGGGCCGGGCAAGGCCGGGCCCTAGAGAGAGAGGGAGAGAGAGTCCGGTTCCTTCCCTTCCAGCTCCGAAGTGGCTCCCCGGTGCAGCTCCCCTGGGGATAACGGCAGCCCCGACTGCGAGGGAAGTCCCAGGACGAGTCAGGACGAGAACAGTGAGTGGCCGCTGCCCCCTGCTTTCTGTCCCCTGCAGGGGCAGAGGTGTCCTCAGAGAGAGGGGGGGGCATACAAATCCAATTACACCCAAGGGGGCTTGGGACAGGCTGAACCTCCCTGGGGGTCCTGCTGGAAGGACCTCCCACCTCCCTTCCCACCACCGGCCGGCCTTCCTTCCTGGGTCCTGTGGCAGGAGGCAAGGACCCTACCTGAGCTGTGGTAGCCCTGGGCCTTCGCTCAGGAATTTGAGCTGCATCTTGGAACACCGATGTAGGTGTGGCAGGAATTTAGTCCTCTGCCAGTGTCCGCCAGGAAAGGTTAGTTGAGTGGAAAGAAGGCGGCTTGACAAGATGCCCAGGCCGTTGTTGGACACCCTGCAAGACGGCCCCCTTGCCGCGGCTGGCCCTCCCGTCGTGTCCCCCTGGCTTCTCTGGGGGTTTTGAGCTGGCCTGTTGGCAAAGGGGGCCTCCCTCCTTTTAAGCCAACGCGCGAAAGGGGGAAAGAGACGCGCGTGACGGGGCATTGTGTGCTTCCCCTCGTACAGCAGGCGCTGCCTCCCCTTGCGCCTGGAGCGTCTGCGTGGCACGAAAGGCCCCCCTGGTGGCCTCCGACAGCAGCTCCTCTGGCGGCTCAGACAGCGAGGAAGAGGAAGAGGCGGCCCTTAGCCCAGGCTCAGGCCAGGAAGCCCTCCTGCCCACCGTGGACCCTGGCAGCGCAACGGCCTCCTCCCTCAGGTGCGGAAGGGGTCAGCTGGGGAGGGGCTAGGGGGGCGAGAGGCAGGCCCTGGCAGCGGCAAAGAGAAGCCAGGGGGGGGAGGGAAAGGAAAGGGTGCCCATCCGTGGGGGGGGGGATGTTGAGCTCACTTAACAGGCAAAGCCTTGTTTGGGGAGGGGGGAGAGCAGTTGAACGAACCCACGTCGCCCAGCGCCCTTAAAAGTCACTTGTGGCCCCTGAAGGGCTTCGCGTCTTCTTCCGTTTCATGCTAATAATGCTCCTGTTCAGCTCCAGGGTGGGGGTGGAGCCCCCCAGGAGGGACAGGGGAAAGGGACCCCCTCCCTCTCACACCCTGATGGTTTTGGAGCTGGATTGGCTTCGGACTCCTGGCCCACACATCCTGTGGTCCCAGAACTTCATGTGCAGGTCCACCGGAGGTGTCCTTGCCAGCCGACTTCTCTGAATTGGCGGACATGTTCAGTGAGAAAGAGGCGAACCAACTGATCCTGCCCCGGCCCTATGGCTGCCCCACTGACTTAGTCCCAGATGTGCCACTCCCTGCAGGGCAATTATATTCTATGTCAGGTCCAGAGTTGGCCGCATTCTGGGACTTTGTGGGCAAAACCTGGCCCAGGGTTTTATCCAGCCCTGGCCACCACCCTTGTGCCCTCCGATTTTCTTTGTTAAGCAAACAACCAGGGACTTGCGCCTGTGCTGCTATTACCGCAAACTGAATACCATTACATTACACAACTGGCATCCGTTGCCCTCGGCCACTGAACTCTTGGAGAGACTCTGGGCGGCTGCGGTGTTTGCCAAGTTGGGCCTGTGCCGCGCTTACAATCTGGTCCAGGTCTGTGAAGGGGACGAGTGGAAGACAGCGTTCCACACCAGTATGGCCATTTTGAATATACGGTCAAGCCGTTTGGCCTCACAAACATGTTGAGATTTGTTCCTGACTGAGAGAGCCAATCAGAACATGGTTAGTCAATGAATCTTGTCTGGTGACTCAGTCAGCCAATCAGAGTGAAGTGTTGACTGAGCATGCCCAGAAACTGAGGAAGAAAAAGGGGCGTGGCTTACCCAGTCTTCCACTGTTATACTTTGTTATGAAAACGTCTCTTGCAATGCAGTCTGTGAAGGAACAAGAGGCGTTGTAGAAATCTTTTGTTATGCTTATAAAAGGTTATTTGAACCAGCAAAATGCAGTCAATTGTGAAGCTTCTGGTTTATTTTGTTACGCACAATGCAACAAACTGCTGCCTTCCAGCATTCCACGTATGCCATTTTCCCGGATCTGCTGGATCAGTTTGTCATGGTCTATCTTGACAATATATTGATCTAATCCTGGAAAAGTCATCTCCAATATCTCCGTCTGGTCATGACAGCCATCAATTTCATGGGCCATCACATTTCTCCCAGGAACATAGTGATGGGCTCTTATCTCGAAGTTGTTGCAAATAGTGATGGACTCTCTAGTCTGTTCTGTCTGGGTCCCTCCAGAAGTCAACACCAACCAAAAAGAGAAGCCAGACACACTGGTAAAAAGCAAAGGCAGTTTATATAATTCAAAGCAAACACAGTTAACAGAAACTGTTCTTACAGACAGGAACACTATGAAGCTTCACAGAGGTTTCACGAAGGCCAGGCAATAAAACAGGATTCTTGCTGGCAAAAACAACACTGGAGATAACAAACCCACGCCTCCCCCAAGTCTTCCAGACTTCTAGGCCACAAGCCAAGATCAGAGACGCCGAGAAGCAAAGCAGCGTCACAGAACTTCCAGTTGATAACGCTCCACAAGGCTGCAAGGGTGGGCCTGCCTTTTAAACCCTGCTGAGGAGAACCACACCCAAACCCAGCTGTTGCCAATTCAGTGATGCAAATACCTTTCTAATTGGTCCCGTCTCTGAGCTGCACGTCGCTGTCTCATGTCAATTATAGCCTGTGCTCCTTCATCCAATGAATCCAGGCTACTAGCTGGGGAGAGCCCGCCCCCCCCGGGGCTCTAGGGCTGCTCTCCCTCCTCCTCTTCCTGACTTTCCTCTCCCCCGTCTGCCTGGTCCTCCCCCTCCTGTTCACTGTCCTCCTCCTCTGGGCATGGATCCAGCAGAGACGCAGCCGGTCCCTGAGGAGCCTCAGGCTGAATCACAACATAGTCGAAGTGCTGCAAAGTTGGCAACCTCATCATTGGGTGAAAGAGGCCCAGTGACTCCTACCTAGGGCTCACCAATTATTACTGGATGTCCGTCTCTGGCGTTGCTCCCTCACTCGGCTGCAAAAGGAGGTCCCGTTTCAGTGGGGCAGCCTCGAGTAGCAGGCGTTCCTGGCCTTAATGAGGTGTTGACGAAAGAGCCAATTCTGAAGCACCCTGACTCTGGCCATCCGTTTGTGGTGGAAGCGGGTGTGTCGGATATCGCAGCCGGAGCAGTGGATGGCAGGACTCTCCCTTCGCACTTATTACTCCCGGGAGTGGAATACTTCCAAGCGCAATTGTACTGCCTCGGAACAAGAGCTCCTGGTCATCAAGGCCACGTTCAAAACCTGAAGACATGACCTTGAGGGGGGCCGACATCAAATGGAAGCACAATTGATTCTGCAGGACTAACACGGTTGATTGACAGCAGGAGGTGGGGCTCTCCCACACTGCCTCTGCCGTTGGGTCTTCGGAAGCAGGAAGGGGGCTGCCCTCCTTTTGCTGGGGGCTGACCAGAGTCTGCAGGCCCTCCTAGCCCTGGTGCACCCAGGAGGTCGTGAGGGAGCCTCCCGGGAAGGGCCAGTGGGGGCTATCTGGGCAAGAGTCGGCCCTTTGACCAAGTCCAGCTCTTCTTCTCGCTCAGCCGCGACAGCTCCATGACTTGACGATTTGGGGAGTCCTCTGACCAGGGAAGCTGCCCCGGAACTTGGCGGTGTTCCAGTGGTTAATTGTTCAGGAAATTTCCCCTTAGTTCTAAGTTGCTTCTCTCCTTGTTTAGTTTCCACCCATTGCTGCTTGTCCTGCCCTCAGGTGCTTTGGAGAATAGCTTGACCCCCAACTCTTCTTTGTGGCAACCCCTGAGATACTGGAAGACTCCCCTGGTCTCCCCTGGTCCTTCTTCTCATGAAACCAGCCATGCCCAGTTCCTGCAACCGTTCTTCGTATGTTTCCACCTCCAGTCCCCTCATCCTCTTTGTGGCTCTTCTCTGAAATCTTTCTAGAGTCTCTGCATCCTTTTTGCATCGGGGCGACCAAACCTGATTGCCGTTTTTCAAGTGTGGCCTCACCAAGGCCTCATAAAGTGGCATTAACACTTCACGTGACCTTGATTCCGTCCCTCTGTTGACGCAGCCTGGAACTGTGTTGGCTTTTTTGGCAGCTGCTGCACACGGCCGGCTCCTATTTGAATGGTCGTCCACTCGGACTCCAAGATCCCTCTTGCAGTTGCTACCGTTGAGTAATGTACCACATATACTGCACCTGTGTATTTTGTTTTTCTTGCCCAAATGTAGAACCTGACTTTTTTCTCCATTGAATTTCAAGTTGTTAGCTAGCGCCCATTGTTCCAGTCTGTCTGGATCCTTCTGTGTCTTGACCCTCTCTTCTGGAGTGTCAGCTCTTCCTGCCAGTTTGGTGTCATCTGCTAATTGGACGAGTTCCCCATCTCTCCCCTCGCCCAAGTCATTGGTGGAGATGTGGAAGAGTCCTGGGCCTAATACACAGCCGTGGGGCACCCCACTGCACCCTTCCCTCCATGTAGGTGCAGTTCCGCTGACCACTACACGTTGAGTGCGGTTGATCAGCCAGGTTTGAATCCATCTGGTGGTGTTGGATTCAAAACTGGCTAACCAGCCGCACTCAATTTAAGCTTACTCATTGCTGAAATTGCTTAAATGTCTGTAGCACCTCTGTTTTACTCTTTAGTAAACAGCAGAACCCAAAGCTGCTGTAGTCGCCTACGGTGACCAGGGCCCACTTCACTCCTCTCAAACTGGGTTGAATTGGGCCAAGCAAATCTGCATGTGCCAGTTTCAGTTTCAATTCTCTGCACAGACTCAGGCGTGTTTAGCTCCCATTGGCTGACTTATCCCACTGGCCAGGGTGATTTGGACCGAAGGAGAAAGGCCACCCTGGCGGCAGCAGCAGCAGCTGTTCACCTCTCCTCCTCCTCCTCCCTCCCCCCTTCCACTTCCAGCCAGTGAGTAGCCTGACCTCGTTCCCATGGCTCTGCCCAGTCCGTGAACATCGTAAAACGGCTCGTGTAGCTTCTGGGTTAAGGTTGCGTTTGGCTGCAAAGTCCGGGTTGCTCTTCTGCAGGAGGGGAAACTGAGCCCGACCAAAGGATCGCTCCCCCCTCCGAAGCGGTGGGGCTCAG
This sequence comes from Erythrolamprus reginae, assembly GCF_031021105.1. NCBI lineage: Eukaryota > Metazoa > Chordata > Lepidosauria > Squamata > Dipsadidae > Erythrolamprus > Erythrolamprus reginae. The sequence goes on from NC_091955.1 coordinate 98,965,910, forward strand.
CAGTGGGAGCGGGCTGCCTGGGGTTTTGCTCAGAAGGGCCACCCCGCCTGACACCCCCACCCGGGGGCTGGGTGGCTTCATCCAGGCCACCTCTGCCCCCCTTCTCTGTTCTTCCAGGAGGCACCCGGGAGTCCAGCTGCCAGGGTGATTTGGACGGGTGGAGAAAGGCCCCCCTCCCTGCGTTAACCTCTCTTCCTCCCCCCCCCTCCACTCTTCTGCAGGAATGAGGAGCCCCACCCGGGGACAGAGGCCCCACTGAAAGGCCCCGCTTGATGGGGGGCAGCCTGGAAAGTGCCTGACTGCAGCTGGGCTGCCCACATGTCCGCCGTCATCCAGGCTGCCTTTGAAGAGAAGAGGGTGTCGAGAGTGGCCCCTCTTCAGCCGCGGCTCGAGTGCAGCAGCAGCAGCATGTGCTCCTCTTCCTCTGCCCCCAACCCTCCTCCACAGACCCACCCAGCCAGGACTGGGCCTGCTCCGGTGCCCGTTCTTGGCTTGGCTCTTGCGGGCAGAAGAGATGGACGGGCCCTGACCTCCTGCCAGCCTTGCACCCGGAACCCTTTTTATCAAGCAATAACTCTTCATCAGGAATGCGGCTGCTACAGGAGAACTTTTGGGTAGGGGAGGAGTGGGCAGCTGGTGTCCTGAAGGAGAGGGAAGGGAAGGAAGGAAAGGAAAGAGGGAAGGAGGGGAGGGAAGAGAAGAGGAAGGGAAGGAAGGAAAGGAAAGAGGGAAGGAGGGGAGAGAAGAGGAAGGGGAAGGGAAGGAAGGAAGGAAAGGAAAGAGGGAAGGAGGGGAGGGAAGAGAAGAGGAAGGGGAAGGGAAGGAAGGCACGCCAGTGGAGCCAGCCAGCCTCACCCCTGGGAACAAAGGTGACCTTGCAAGGAACGAGGTCCTGGAAGGTTTGTGGGGTGGGGGGGTCTCTGGAGACCTTCCATGTAGAGTTTGTAAAAATTCAACAGAAGCAAGAACTGCAGCACTTTGCACTTTGGGTCTCATGCCAACCTTGAAAGTTGGAAGAGGCATTTGAGGAAGCCCTGCCAGTCCCCCCCCCCCCCCCGGCAGTGCCCGAGGAGCTCCAGCTGTGCCTCAGACGAGATGTGGACTCCAGGGCGGCCGGAGAGGCTCCGTGGGGCAGGGGCAGTCTCTTCCCCACCCCTCCAGCATAAGAATGGTGGGTGGCTGAGCTGCTGCAGAATGAAGACCGTGATGCTGCCGTGCGAAGGAATCGGCTCCTTTGTGTTTCCAGGCTCCTTGCCCAACCTTGGGGGGGAGGGGGGGCGTTGCTGATGCTCAGCAGTGGCCTAGGGGTCAAAATCAGATACTTCGGAATGGAAAACTTTCCTGAAGTGGGTGAAGATGAACTTAAATGTGGCACGGTTACAGTCCACCCCTCAACCTAACAGCCCTCTGTTTGTTTTTAGGAAAAAACTCTCTGTTGTCCATTGGTTTTTGCAAATTAAAAGAGTTGGCCAGAGGCCTTCGAGGTGTAAGGCCCGCCCACTTTTCTCCTACTATGTGAGCTGTGTGGTTTGTGGTCAGGGAATCGGTGGGCCGAGGCCACCTCCTGCACATGTCACTTAATAACGGGGTGAAAATTAATTTTGGGAATTTCTTTTCAGTGAGGGGTTCTAAAAATGTGTGTTTTTACACAAAGAATACAAATCTATTATTTTTGCAATTGCACGTTTACTTTGGTATGGTAAATCCATATCTAATCATATAATCCACAAAAGTATTTTGTAACCCAAATACTGTTTCTCTTCTCAAAATTACACTTTGGGCAACAAAAATTAACATAGAGAGCAGTGAAGGCTAACCTTTTTCTCGTCACGTGTCAACAGCGCACATGTGTGTCGGCACCCATAATGCAATGTGCCCCCCCACATATGCACATAAACCACCCACCGCCCTTCATTTTGGGTGCCTAGCAGGCCTCTCTGCAGCCTCCTTGGACAAGAAACGTGCCATGGGGGATATTGTCCCCTTCATGCCCCGTTTTGGGCCTAGCCGGCCTCTGCCAGCCTCCACACTGCCTGCTTGCTTCAGCTGCCATAGAAATGGGGTGGGGGAAGGTTAGGTATTTGGGAGGGGGAGGGCGCGTGTGTTGGAGATGTCTCTAGTTGTGTTGGATTAGGAAGTTAGAGAGGAAAGTTCCCATCACATACTGCCAAACTACATGGACGTGTTTATAGCCGGCTCAAGGTCAGCAGCTTTGAGGGAAGGACCAGATGTGGAAGCCTGACCGGCTAGCGCACCCAGCTGACCTCCTGGGACGTGGGGATTGGATGGTTTGCCCAGGGGGGCTATGAGGGGAGGTTTGGGGGATTCTTTGTATATGCATTTACGTGCCTTTTGCCCCAGAATTTGCTTTCTTTTTGCCGCTACTAGTTCTTGTCTAGTAAAAGTCTACGGAGAGGGGCGGCATACAAATTTAATAAATAAAATAAAATAAATGAATAAAAGTACTCATTTCTATCAACATGGAGTTGGGGTTCCTCTTTCCTGGACTTTGTATGGAAACCCACCTGGCAGCCTCCCTGCAGCCGCCTGGAACCAAAAAGGGTCCGGAGGGTGTGCCAGACCGGCTGCCACTCCCTGCGTATGGACATGTGACCCCTGCCTCCCTGTGCATTCACGCACAATACCCCATGCATGCATGAGTGCCTTCCGCATGGGCCCTGCCCCCCATCCCAAAAGTCATCCGGTGGGTCACGAGTGCTCCAAGATGTGCCCATAACGCTCACGTGAAGTCTGGAGCATCCGGCGGTGTTGAAGGTCAGAGCACATCAGAAGAATCCAACAAGAAATGGCGAAAGCACGAGTGATGGTCAGTCGGCCAGTCCAGGAAAGAGTGTAATTGGTGTGTGGGAATGAATCTCTGCCACAGTGGCCATTGGATCTCTTGGCAAGAAGCCAGAAGGACCGGCCAAACAGTGCACCAGTTCCTTCTGAGGAGGCAAAACCCCATCGAGAACGAAAGGCGGCTGCTTTCTGGGCACAGAACCGAGAGCGACTCGCTTGTGTTTGAGCTGATGAGCCTCTGGTGCCAGAATGGGACAGTGTGAATGGGTGCGGCAGGCATTGCGAGACACAAGGGGTGTCACCAGCGACTTCGTGCTCCACTGCCTTCCTGCCGGCAGGCACCCAGCCAGACGAGGGCGCATGAAGGGCGCATGGCTTGCTAGGGCTGGCTTAGCACTCCCGCCCTGGACCATCCAAAGCCACAGCCGCTGTCGCGCAGGCCTTGCTTTCTGCAAAGTGTCTGCCCCACGTGGTGAGGATTGATTGATTGATATTGATTCATTCATTCATTCAATTTTTATGCCGCCCTTCTCCTTAGATTCAGGGCAGCTTACAACATGTTAGCAATAGCGCTTCTTTTAACAGAGCCAGCCTATTGCCCCCACAATCCGGGTGCTCATTTGACCCACCTCGGAAGGATGGACGGCTGAGTCAACCTTGAGCCAATGATGAGATTTGAACCGCTGACCTTCAGATCTACAGTCAGCTGCAGTGGCCTGCAGTACTGCACTCTACCTGCTGCGCCACCCCGGCTCATTATTGTCGTTCATCGTAGATTACAAATCCAGAAAATGTATTAACCGGTATTTTAATGCATCAGAAGAAGAAAACTGAAATACATTATCAAAATAGTATTTCTTTTTAAGCATTTCATTTTCTAGCTTCATTCTTTTAATATAATAAAACAATGTCAAAAATGAAATCGTATCAACTTTTGTGTGTGTCGAACAAAATCCTCTTTTGCTTTTTGGCCAGGGAGAACCAGCCCTCTTGTGATGCCCCCGCCCCTCCAAAGGAAAAGCCCCCTCCCCCAGTCAGAGTACACTGCCTTGGAAGATCTCTGAAATGGACCTTAACAGAGCAGACCGAACTGACCTGTGGCAGGAAGACCGCAGGGACCCCTCAGAGAGGCATAGAGTCACATCTAGCCAAACTCATGATGTGGTTTTTTTTATTAAATTCCATTAGTTTTTTTCTCTTCATATATATTTTTCCTCTAAGCACAATACAATACAAGAACTCTTTAGGTTTGACACAATGTACAGGAACTTCAATAATCTACAACTGCTCAAGTTACAAAAACCCCCAAATTCACACCAGCCACGGCCGTTATGGTACCAATAAAAAAGTAGAAGTGGGAGGGGGCCCCAGACTCTAGTGGGTCTAGGAAGGGCTTCTCCCGTCCCCTGTTCGAAAGAACAGAACGGAGGGGGCTGAAGCCTGGGATCGGGGGGGGGGGGGGGGGAGGCTGGTGGTGCAGGAGCAGAGAGACCAAGTCACATGATTTGCTCTCGGGTGCTAGGCCAGCACGCAGGGGGGGGGAGCAATGGGGGGAGGGGAGGCCACTAGCTGTCCTGCACTCCAGGCCTGGCCCTGAGGATGCTGGGGGGGGGGGGGGAAGCGAGGGGTGGGAAGGCAGTAAGGACCGTTTTTTTGGGGGGGGGGGTTGTCACAAATAAATGGCTCCCCACCACCTGACTGAGCCTTCGACCAGGAACCGCCCATCCTGTCCAGCGGTGCCAGCAGCAGCATTAAGGGGCAGACGCCTCCCCCACCCCCTTCTGCCTTCCAACCTCCGGACATCGGGACTGCCAGCCCCAGGGGTTGGTGGGGAGGGGGAATTGGTGTCGCGCTTTGCAGCCCTCTCTCGGGAGCCACCACCTCTTCCCGGCAACAGACCCTCGGCCAGCTTCTCCGACAGAGCTTGCTCCGAAGGCCGCCGCGCCAGGGAGGACCAACGGCTCCGCCAACCTCTGGAGAAGAACGGAAGATGGCCCAGTCCCTCCTCCCGAGGAGCCGCCAGGCGGGAAGCACGGCAGACTCTCCTTTGCAAGGCGTGAGAGGCCGGCCGCGCCCTTCCCTCAAGCTGCCCGTGGCCAAGCCAGGCTGGGGTCTCCCTCTGGGGCAACACCCCCACCTCCTCCTCCTCCTGTGCTGTGCCAGGCCAGGCGCGGCAGCTCAGGCGTCAGACAAGCAGCTCTGGATGCGGTCGATCCACTGCTGGGCCAGCTGCACGTCCTGGGCGCAGAAATTGTAAACCCTCTTTATTGTCTTGACCTGCCAAGAAGGAGGAGGGGGTCCTGAGGACGAGCGAGGGGCAGCGGGCACGGGTGGGGGTGCACCTTGCACCGGCCGCTTCCCAACCTGACCATGGGACCAGGGTCACCTACATCGAAGAAAGCTTTCTCGTCCACCATCTTGGGGGCTCCCATGGTGGGGGTGCCTGGCGTGATGGCCTCCACCTCAGCCAGATCTATCACCCCTTTGCACTCCACGTCCAGGTGGCTGTCATAGTATCGCAGCTGGGAGGGAGGGAGGGGGGTGGAAAGAAGGAAGGACCAGAGGTCACAGCCGTGCCAAGGGAAAAAGGGGTCCCTGCCCCCCGAAGCACCCCCAGCCTCCCCCCCCTCCATACCTGGTGCTTGGTTTTATCCAGGACAAACCAGCGCAGCTTCCAGGGCTTCATGAAGGCCCCTTTCTTGTAGAGGGAGCCCTCGTAAGAGCTGAGGGGGAGGGAAAGCATCTCGGTGAGAGGGGGAGGTCAGTGCCCTCTCCCCCGGGACCCTCCCAAGTCCCTCCCCTCATCCGCACCGATTCTCACTCTCTGCCGTCTGGAACTGGCTGTAGAGGGTGCCGGTGCTCCTGCGGCCCCCTTGCTTCCCGCTCGAGGGGGTGGAGGAGCTGCTGGTCTCACTGTCCAGGCTGAGGTTCAAGGTGGAGCTGCCGCTGCCCGCTTCCTGCAAATAGACGCCGAGCGAGCGCCGCTGGTGGGACAGGCTGGAGGCCATCAGGAGGGAGCTGGGCGTGGCCTGAGGGGGAGACAGGCAGTCAGCGGAATGGAGGCCTCCTGATTAAAGCTGCTTGCAGAAGCAGCCCCCCCTCCGCCCCCCGTATGACCAGCCGGACTCTCCTCACTTTACTGTCCAGCACGGAGCCCTCCGACAGCTGGGAAGCCTTCACTTTGTCCCAGGTCTCTTTCCAGCGTTCTGGCACTTGGCCCAGCTCCATCTCCAGGCTCTGCACCTCCTGGAACCGGGGGTGGGGGTGGACAGGGCCGGTCAGGGCTGTTTCTCCCAGGATTGGAGGGTCCCAAAGCCCAAATCCTCAACCCATTTCTGCTTGCAACTCATTGGGTTTCTCATTAGGGGAAACTTATTGAGGATTTACAAAATGCTGAATTTTAAATAAAAATAGATCTCAATAATTCAGTCAGAGTAGAACAATTTCAATTGGGAAAATTCCATTTTTCCTTTCCTGCTCCAAAAACGAACACCTGTCACCTTTGCAATCACGTGTTTTCCTTTGAAAAGGTGCATGGGAAATACCAGGTGCTGAATCTCATGGCCTGCTTAGCTGTGGCCCTAACCTCCTTCCTCTCTTTCGAACAGCAGCAAGAGGGAAGGGGAATCCGGTCTCAAGGCTTGTGCCAGGGAGGGAGGGGCACGGTCACCGGCCCAGTGAGACAGACTCGCTCTGGCGGGGGGATATCTCAATCCCTGCCATTCGGGGGGGGGGCGAATCCTTTGAATCAGCTCGAAGCTTCCCTGAAGGGGGGGTGAAGAAGGGGACTCGGCTGAGGGTCTGTTTTGGGGTGGGCATACACCCCATGGATACCATGCCTGGAGCCTCCACCGACGATGGATTGAAACAGCTTCAGTCGCCATAGCCGTGGCTAGACTACGTGTCAGGAAGGGACTTGGAGATTCTTAAAGAGTTTGTGCATGAAAATTGTGAGTTCTTATTTCTATCCATTGGATTATAAACATTCCTATTTTTACCCGTTGGATTACTTATCTTTACCTATTGGATTACAAATATTATGAACATTAGATCACAAATATTTCTATACTTTTGGATTAAATTGCATCTGCTCTGCTTGACCGATTGAACTGCAGGATGGCAGCAAAGACAAGACCTTCACATTCTGCAAGTACACAACCACACCACCTTCGTTAGATGTTGGAGAAAAGTTGGATATAGCAGAAATTAAAAATTTGTTTCCAACCTTAAATGAAGGCTTTAAATCTCTTAAAGAAGAATTTTGCTCTACAAAGGAAAGTTTGAGTCAAGTGAATGAGAAGGTCAATCAGATGAAAGCAGAAATGAAAGAAAGGATGGGAAAAATGATCAGCATTTACAAAAGATAGAAGGTAGAAAGGAATGATTCAAAGCTGGAGGAGTTGGCTACAGTTGATAAAGTCCAGGAAAAGGTGATATTATGCAAACTGACCGCTCTGAATTATATCTACGTTTTCAAAATATTCCGGAAGAAAGAGGAGAGGACTTGTGGGAAATAATTGCTGAAGTATTATCAGAACCTTTAGAGGAAGAAAAAGAAAAAATACTCAATGATATTGCTATGAAGAATAACTTACTGAGAGAAGTTCATGTGAGATTTATAAAAAAGGCACAAAGAATCCAAGTGTTACAAAAAATGAGAAACACAACATTTAAATACCGAGAAAAATAAATTATTGTTTTGAAGCAAGTGCCAAGGAAGGTGAGAGATCTAAGAAGGTGACAAGAAACAAAGAGGAGTAAATTTCCGATGGTTGGTTCCGGAAGGTATTTTTGTGTTCTGACATTTGCCAGGCTGAGATATTCTTCAGACAAAATTTTGTACAGACAGGACGAGGGGAGAGAGAACGTCCACAAGTAAAAATAAAGGGAACAGAAGCGGCCCAATCATCACCAGCAGAGGGAGGCAGGATTCTTATTGGAACTGACCGAAGAACAGCTGGACATAGCAGCAGGGGGGATGGAACCAATACTATCACTACCACTTGAAAATATTGCAATTGCAGAAGAATTTAAAAAACAACTAGCGGCTAAGGAAAAGAGAGAAAGAGTTATGACGAGATCAGCAACAGAAAGGCAAAAGCCTTAAGATAGGGGGGGGGGGAAATAATAATAATAATTTATTAGATTTGTATGCCGCCCCTCTCCGTGGACTCGGAGCGGCTCACAACAAATTAATAATGTAAACAAATGTAAACAAATCTAGTATTAAAAACATTTAAAAACCCAATACTAAAATCATACAGCACAATCATTCCAGACATAAACTATATATGCCCGTGGGTATCTAGTTCCCCCTTGTCTGGCGGCATAGGTGGGTCTTTGATAATTTATGAAAGACAAGGAGGGTGGGGGCGGTTCTAATCTCTGGGGGGAATTGATTCCAAAGGGCCGGGGCCACCACAGAGAAGGCCCTCCCACTGGGGCCCACCAACCGACATTGTTTAGTCGACGGGACCCAGAGAAGGCCAACTCTGTGGGACCTAATTGGTCGCTGGGATTCGTGCGGCAGAAGACGGTTCCGGAGGTATTCTGGTCCGATGCCATGCAGGGCTTTATAGGTCATTACCAACACTTTGAATTGTGACAAGAAACTGATCGGCAGCCAATGCAGGCCACGGAGTGTTGGAGAGACATGGGCAAATCTAGGTAGCCATATGATGGCTCTCGCGGCCGCGTTCTGCACAAACACTCTTCAAAGGTAGCCCCATGTAGAGAGCATTGCAGTAGTCGAACCTCGAGGCGATGAGGGCCTGAGCAACTGTGAGAAGTGACTCCAGATCCAAATAGGGCCGCAACTGGTGCACCAGGCGAACCTGAACAAACGCCCTCCTCACCACAGCTGAAAGATGGCTTCTAATGTTAGCTGTGGATCGAGGAGGACGCCCAAGTTGTGGACTCTCTCCGAGTCTAGTCGGAGAGTCAACGAAGCAGTGGAAGTGATGTGCCGGTGCCTGGAGGCTGTTAGGGTCTGGATGGGTGTCAACAGACTCAAACTTAACCCTGATAAGATGGAGTGGCTGTGGGATTTGCCTCCCAAGGACAATTCCATCTGTACGTCCATTACCCTGGGGCCACAATTATTGACCGTCTCAGAGAGGGTCCGCAACTTGGGCGTCCTCCTCAATCCACAGCTCACATTAGAGAACCATCTTTCAGCTGTGGCGAGGGGGGCATTTGCCCAGGTTCGCCTGGTGCACCAGTTGCGGCCCTATCTGGACCGGGACTCACTGCTCACAGTCACTCATGCCCTCATCACCTCGAGGTTCGACTACTGTAATGCTCTCTACATGGGGCGACCTTTGAAAAGTGTTCGGAAACTTCAGATCGTGCAGAATGCAGCTGCGAGAGCAGTCATGGGCTTACCTAGGTATGATCATGTTACAACAACACTCCGCAGTCTGCATTGGTTGCCGATCAGTTTCCGGTCACAATTTAAAGTGTTGGTTATGAACTATAAAGCCCTTTGGACCAGAATATCTCCGGGACCACCTTCTGCCGCACGACTCCCAGTGACCGGTTAGGTCCCACAGAGTTGGCCTTCTCCGGGTCCCATCAAAGAAACAATGTCGTTTGGCGGGACCCAGGGGAAGAACCTTCTCTGTGGCGGCCCCGACCCTTTGGAATCAACTCCCCCCCAGAGATTAGAACCGCCCCCACCCTCCTTGCCTTTCGTAAATTATTAAAGACCCACCTATGCCGCCAGTCAAGGGGAAACTAGATACCCACAAAAATAGAAAAAAAACTGATGATTGATATTAGTTACTAACAAAATACTGCATTTTATTTATGGAAAACTAGATGGTACATTGTATTGTTTGAATGTATGTTGAATGTTTTTTTTAAAAAATATATGAAAAAAAGGCTTGTGCGAAAGGGGGGAGGGGAGCGAGAGGGGGCTACGAGGACGGGAGATACGAGGAGGGGCCACCTGAGAATAATATCCTGAGTCCTTATTCCACTCTTGTTTTGAACTGGCCGGGTTCTCTCCCTCCTGCCCCCCTCCGGAGGGAAGCCCTGCATGGCGATGGGGGGGAGCAGCCACTCTCGCTCTGGCCCTGCCGGGGGTGGGGGGGAGGACGCCCCGGAGTCCCGCCAGGCCAGCTGCGAGCCCAACTGCACGGGCTGAGCGCTTCCCGGGCCCGACCGAACTCTCCGCAAAGGCTGGACGACGACTGGGTCGTCTGCAAGTGACCCCACACACACACGCAACAGGCCCACCGCAGCCACTCACCTCCAGCAGCCGAGAGATGGCGTCCGGCTCCACCTGGCGGCAGCTGTCGTAACAGGGCCAAACGATCCTGCGGTGGCTCTGGGGAGTGCCGGAGTCCGACTGGCCGGCCTCCTCGCTCAGCTCCCCCTGGTCCTGCTGCACCAGCTCCCAGTCATAGGAGGGTCCCTCCGCCAGGGCCTCGTGGGTGTAGTAGTCCCACACCTTCAGGCTGGAAATGTTGCTGTACGGGCGCAGGACCTGAACCCAAGGCAGGCAACAGCTGACGCACCCTCCAGCCGGACCCGGGACACTCCCTGCCCCCCTACCCCCCCGGCCGGCACTCACCTCCCCGTCCTCAGGGGCATACATGTAATTGAAGAAGACGGGGCTCCTCTTGTGCAGCCGCTCCACGTAGTCCCAGACGGAGCGGTAGGGCTGCGGACCCTTGCGCTCCCCTTTCTCCTCATACAGGAGTCCTGCAAGGCGGAGCCCGTAAGCAGCTGGCCGGCCCCTCCGCCCCCTGCCCCAGGCCCCTCCCCCACCTGCTACGCCCCCCACCCGCCTCACCCAGCTCCAGGCGCTCGTAGTCGGAGTCCAGCAGGAAGGTGCGGAAGCGGTTGGAGACGTAGTGGTAGCTGAGAAACTTCAGGTAGTACTGGCTGAACTCAAACTCCATGGGGAACTGGGCGTGAATCTGCAGGGGGCCCAGGGGGTGGGGAGGGGGAGAAGGGGGGTGATGAGCCTGTACCACCACCACCACCCCGTCCCTCCCTCGCCCCCCGTGTCCCTCTCTCTCACCTGGTGGACACAGTCCAGGAACTGCAGGAAGATGGGCGTGAAGCCATTGCTCTGGCTGGCCAGCGTCTGTGCCCCGCGGTGGGCGAAGCGGTGCCCGAAGGACAGCCACTCCTTCTCCACCAGAAGGCGGAAGCCCTCCATCGTGCGGTAATAGGGGTCCGAGAGCAGCTGCACCAGCGAGACCACCTGAGGGCAGGGAGGAGCCGGGGGTCAGGGGGAGCCTCGGGGCCAAGGGGGTGGGGGTGAGAGGGTCGCTCCCGGGAGGGGCCCTGCTGACCTGCGTGGTGATGTCCCAGCCGTCCTCCAGGCTGACCAAGACGGAGGATCCGGTGTCCAGCAGTTCGACCACAAGCACCGAGATCTGCAGGATCTTATGGATCTGCCATAGACAAAAGGAACAGGCAGCTGCCAAAACTCCTCCCTCCAGCCCCCCCCCCCCGTGCCCCCCCCCCCCCGGGCTTCCTGCAGTATATGCGAGCAGAGGATAATCCTTCTCCGATTCACACGCCCCCATTCATAATTCACACCGTCTCTTTGCCCCCCCCTCCCCACCCGGCTGTTCTCCCGCCAGGGCCCTGCGCCTACGCCCGTCCTTCAGGCTGCCCAATGCCCCCTCTCGGCTTCCAAGCATTTATGTGAATGGCGCTACAACACATGTAAACTAACAATGTATGCTTGTTCCTTTAAGAGAGGTGCGCTGGTTGACCAAAAGAGGCAGCCAACAGAGTTCTTCTTGGGGGGGGGGGGAGTGTTATTGATTAGTAGTTGCTGTGCGCATAGAGCCGTGTGGTGACATGTGGTTTGTCTATGGCAGTTTGCCTTGTGTGTGTGTGTGTATGGTTTGGCTTGTATAACGACTGCTCTATATCTGTATATCTGTATATCTACTTGTACTTATTGGACTGAATAATCCACAGCTGCCACGTTTACTCTGTGTTGGGTTTGTATCAGGGATGCTGTATTTTTCCTGAGCCACCTAACATGAATTATGCAGCTGCCCCTCTCTCAGACGCATGGGGCTCTGGGCAGCATACAATAAAATAAATTACAGAATGTAAGAAACCAAACAACCGACCGCTGGACATCATCTAAACAATGATCGAGGCAGCCGGGGGTCGGGCTCCAACCCACCTAATCCCAGAGGGGGCAGCGTCCCCAACGGCCACGGCGGGAGAGGCTCCCCCTCTGCTAACAGCCCCCTCCCCCCGCTGCTGGGTCAACAGCCTGAGCGGAGCAGTCGGGGGAGGGTCAGGTTGTGGGACCTGCCTGTTCATCCCACCCTCCCTCCCTGAAAGCCTTCAAGCCGCCTCCAAAAACATTAAACCATCGTGGGAACGAAGCCCAGCCAGGCACCAAAGCCGTCCAGTGCCCGAGAGAGGGGGACGGAATGGAAGGGAGTAATAATAATAATATCCTGAAAACAGGGCCAGCCAATGGGGCCGGACTCAGCCCAAACCCCTCGCGTGGCCCCCTCCGCCCCCCATGACTAGGGCTGCCTTGCTCTCCTGCAGGAGACGGGGATGGCACGGCCTTTGCAACATCAAGGGGGTGTGTGTGTGTGTGCCAACGGGGGGGGGGTAGTCGATGGGTCAAGACCGGAGGGGGAAGAGGGGGGGGCTGGGCCCAGGCTGCCTGCCACTCACCTGCACCAGCCACTCCGACTCCTCCAGGGAGCGCAGGTAGGTGGGGCCGGACTCTGGGGAGGGGCTGCCCGGGACACAGGCCTTCATCAGCTTCTTGAAGCTGCTCTTGACCTGCCGCGCCTCGAACACCTCGATGGGGACCATCTCCCAGTGCTGCAGAGGGTCCGGCTTTACTCCCTGGGAAGCACAAGGAAGGAAGGTCCTTTTCCCCCCTGGCCACCGCCTCCCCGGCCCCCCCGGCCTCCTCCCAGCCCCCCTCGGAAGGACCCAAGAGTACCCGCAGTTGGGACTTGTCTCCGATGATGTAGAGCTGCCGGAGGAAGCTGGCGTCCGAGGGAGACCCATTGGGCTGTGCCCCAAACTCTTTCCCCGCCAGGCGGGACCCGATCTCCACGTTGAGGGCGTAGCTGCTTAAGCGGCCCCCGGCCCGGATGCTGCCCCACTTGCCTGCAAGGACAACGGGGCCCATCACCACCACCACCACCACCACGGGAGACGCAGCCCCTTCGGAGCGAGCCGGCCTTCTGCAGGGAGGCAGGACCTGTCTGTGGCAGAGGGGGGTGGGGGCTGTCCTGAGAGGGGGCCCCCACGGACGCAGGGAGACGGGCGCAGGACGGTTAGTGCCGAGCCGGAGGAGAGGGGGGTCCTGCCCGGATGGGGCTGGTGGGGGGGGATGAGTTAGCCACACGTGAGGAGCTCCGCAGCAGAAACGAGGGGGCTCCGTGTCCATACGATACCTCGGGGGGAGTCGGGCTTCCTTGAGGCAGCACTCTTGGGGCTGGAGAAGGTGATTACCCTACTTCTGTGACCTACAGCTGAGAGGGACACGATGGAGAGGCAGCTCAGCTAGGGGAGAAGGGGGGGGGCATGGGGACTGCTCACTCTCAGGAGGGGGGGCAGGGGGCACAAATGGCCGGATGGAGGAGCAGACGAGATGAATGACAAAAGCCTGGGAGACCTGTGGGCCAATCTGGGACCCCCACCCGCCCCTGCCAGGAGGGGGTGACGTGCCTCTGTCCCCCCCAAACGCTCCCTTCAGCAGCTAGCGAGGGAGCCAGCCGGCCGGCCGGCCAGGGGTGTCGGCAGAGGCTGCTGCCAACGTCTCACCTCCACGGCTCCCTGTGCCGGACCCTTCGTCTCTCCCGCCCATCACCTGCTTCATGAGGGACCCCAGCTTGGGCTGCCTCTTCTCAGATGAATCTGTGGCACCAAGAGAGGGTGGAGCCTTTACCTCCCTCCCCTCCCCCTGTCCTAGATCCCAGGGCAGGAGACCCTCCACGCCTGCCTAAGCCTCCCCCTGGCACCGCGGGGCCCCTTCCCTGGTGGGGGAGGGCAGGGTCCCAGGTCAGCCGTTCCAGGTGGAGCCAACGCCAGTCAGACAAACAAGGAATGAGGGGGGGGGGGCTGCGGAGCAATGAAATGGGGAGGGGGACACCTGCCAACGAACGTCATGGAGCCACAGGAGACTCACCTAGCCACGCCGTCCTTCCCGCAGCCTCAGAGCTGCCACGCCCAGAGGGGCTTCTTGAAGCGGCCCCTCTTGTTTCCAGCCCCCAGCGCAAGCCCCCCACCCCACCCACCCACCCTCGCGCTCACCTGAGTGGCTCACGTGGGCAGAGCTGAAGCCGCCACTGAGCGTGTTGCGCCCGCCGGCATCCGCATAGTGGGGCATGGAGTGGATGATGGCCTGCAGGTACTTCTCCTGCTCCAGACTGGTCGAGTCTGCCTGGGAGGGGCCTGGAAAGAGAGGCAGGAGGAGGGGAGGGCCTCGGGCGGGGGAGGGGAGGGCAGGAGGAGGGGGCACTGCAAAGAGACCCCGCCCTCGAGGTACCTGGGGCAGGGGCGTTCTGGGACTTGAAGAGACCCACCACGCCCTTCCCGTGCAAGCCGCCCGATCGCAGCAGGACCGCCTTGGTGCGCGAGTTCCGCCAGCAGACCACGGGGAAGCGGTTCTGCCGGTAGCAGCGCGAGATCCGCTGGACCGTGTTGTCCTGGATGCTCTGCGGGATGATCAGCAACCCTGGGTAGCTGCGGAGGCAAAGCAGAACCGGTAGCCCCGGTCGGTGCGCGTGGCCTCTTCGCGGGGAGACCGGGAGGGGAGGCGCCTCTGTTCCCGGGCTTCTCAGCCCCAGCCACTTCGGCCACCCGGTCAAGCCTGTCCTGCGGTCGGGGACCCTCGGGCCAAATCTATGACGACAACACAGGCACCAAAGGAGGCACCACCACGCAACATTTTGGGTGACCATATGCTACCATACAATAGAGTAGGTAGGGAGGTCGATAGATTAGATAGGATAGATAAATGATTGATTGGTTGATTGATTGGTTGGTTGGTTGAATGAATGAAGGCTTTGAAACCAAACATGGAATTTTCACACCAGATGTGGGAACCGAGACTATTTGTCTTGACGTCCCAGAAGGCAGCTGCCAATCCAGCTGAGGCCAACCAGAAGCCCAGGAAGAGGAGCAGGGCGGGGCCCACACGGAGTAGCCCCACCTGCCTCAATGCCAAACGCCATTCAGCCCCACCGCGTCCCCCTCTTCCAGGTGTTCCTAGAGCCCCAGGCCGCCTCGTCCCCTGCCCCCACCGTCCACCCCCTGGGAAGCGTCCCTGGCACATCCGCGGGGCTCCCTAAAGCAGCTGCAAGCCATCGCGGACTCTGAGGGGCCCCTCGGTTCTTCCCGTGACAGCTCCCCCTGAGCCCCCTAACCCTAAGAGCTCCGCCCTCCCTCCCTCCCTCCGCGGCCTCCAGGGCAGCCCCTCCCCTAGTGGCCCACCTCCTGCAGATGGCGTACATCCGGTTGACGGTGGAGATGCGGAAGGGCTCGTTCTTGGAGCGGGTCAGGCTGTTGCTGAGGGTGCCCAGGCCCAGGCGCTGGTAGTCCCGGCAACAGGCTCGCTCCACCAGGTGCGACATGGTCATCTTGTCCGAGGGCCGGAGTGCAGCCGAGGGGGTCAAGGTGCTCCTCTCCGCCTCTTCGGACACTGCAGGGGGTGGCAGGGGGCGCGTCAGGGAGGGGCTACCAAAGAGGGGCTCCCTCCGCCTGCCGCCCCCACCCGTGGCTGTGGCTGTGGGGCCCTACCGGAGATCTCGTCCTCATTGTCCTCGGGGAAGGGGTGATGGCTGCCCCGCTGCTCCCAGGGAGGCGGGCTGTATTTCTTGCGGGTGACATATTGGCGGCCGATGGTCCTCTTGGCGTTCTTCACCAGGTTCTTGGAGATGGTCCTACAAGAGCCAGCGGGAGAGGTCGGCCCCCTGCAAAGTGGAAGGCCCCACCCCACCCCCTCCTTCCGACCCCGAGCGTCCCCCACCCTTCCTGTCTCCCCCGCGTGGGGGCGCTGGGGCTGCCCAGCCTCCCCCAGGAGCCTCCGCTCACGTCAGGCCGACCCAGGGAGCAAAATCAGGGGCTGCTCACCGCCACCCCCCTCGCCCCCACGATGCCCCCCACCTGAGGGAGGGGTTCTTGTCCTTGTCCTTGGCCGGCAGAGCGGGCTTGCTGGCCTGTCCCACCGTGAAGGCAAAGGTGTCGGAGACGTGCTGCGGGTAGCGCAACTTGCTGAGATGCTTCCGGAAGGTCTCTGCGCTCTCGGAGGCCACTTCCTCGTCGAAGACGATGCGCAGGACCTGCAGGGCGGACGGAGGTGGGCTCAGCTCCCCCCTCCCCACTTTGCTTCCCCCAGCACCGAGGCCAGAGGGATGGGGAGGGGGTGGGGGGGCCCTCACCTGGAATGTGCAGGAGCGCAGCTGGAGCTGAGCGCATCCGTCCTGCAGGAACTGATCCAAGGGCGCCTGGGCGGAGACCTTCTCCTCTTTGGTCAGGGAGGCAATGGGGAAGGAGCGGACCACCACTTGCTCTCCCACTGCGGGGAGGGGAAAGGGACCGACGTCAGCCACGGGGCGACCCTCCTTGCGTTACCCGGCTCATCCCCGGGGGCCTCCAGGCAGCCTCCCCCCCCCCCTCCTCTTGGTGGTCTTCCCTGCCCTCTCTCCTAACATCGTGGCGACCAGAACCGGCTGCCGGATTCCAAGTGGGGCCTGACCGAAGCCTTGCAAAGCGGCATCAACACTGCGCCTGACCTTCAGTCTCTGCTGGCTTTTCCAGCAGCTGCTGCCCACGGCTGGCTCCCATTCCAACGGCTGCCCACTAGGGCTCCAAGGTCCCTCTCACAGGTGAGCAAAGTACCACACCTGCTGTGAATTTCATTTGGTCCGAGAGCCCCCGTTGCTCAGGCCTGTGTCCTGGCTGCTCATTTTGGAGGCTTATATATTGGTCCTTTTGTTTCTTTTAGTGGTTTGATTAAGCTGCCCAGAGATATTGGCTGAGATGGGCAGCGGTCGGAACCGAATGAACGGATGGACTATCGAACTGCGTTTGTTCAGGTCCACCCAGACCCGATTTATTCATGAATGACTTGGATTAAGAGCGTGAGAGAATATCAGATTCGCTGACCACCAATGTGCAGTATTTCAGGCTGACTCAGCCAACTGCTCGGAGTTCGATCCTGACCAGCTCCAGGTGGACTCACCCTTCCCTCCTTCTGAGGTGGGTCAAATGAAGAGACCCCGATGGTTGGGGGCAGGAGGCTGACTCTGCGCTATGGCTCAAATGTTGCCAAGAATGGAACGGAATTTAAAACAATATCGATACAAGTAAAGAAGTGACGAAATAAAAACGCAACGTCCGAGGGCCACTTGGCTGCAAAACAAGCAGACGCGACTCTCGGCTCCTCTGGAGTGGACGGAGAGAGCCAGGGTTGGCCCCCTCCCACCCACCTCAAGGGCCCGGTCCTGGGCACCCGATTTCAAGGACTCCCGCACTGGACTAGGGCTGGTTAAGGGGAGATCGGAGAAAAGACGGGGAGAGAGAGAGTCTACAGACACCTGAATGGGGGTCACCCAGTGGGGGTCATGTCTCTCTCAGCCTTCAGCTGGGTCAGGCGGCTGGGCCCGGCCTCCTCCAAGGAGCCTCCTGCCCCCCGGCCCTCCCTCCCAGGGGCCTGGACTGCCCTGGCGCCCCCTTACCTAGCGGGTCAGTGGGCGTGCCCTTGAAAATGATGCGGTAGGTGGTCAGGAAGACGGCTCCTTCGGCCGGGAGCAGCGGGGGCCCACCGAGGCTGCCCCCAGCGCCTTCTTCCCTGCCGTCGGGCACCAGGTAGACGCGCAGGCCCCCCATCACGCTCTCCTCCCCCATCAGCAGGTTCGGCTGGAGCAGCTTCGGCTGTGGGGAGCAGACCCTGCTTACCTCCATCCCGGAAGGCCGCCTGCCCCCCTCCCCCGCCCCCCGCCCCCCGGGAAGCCTCACCTTCTGTATCGGAGGGAGCCTCTTGCTCTCCCGGTGGACGGCGTCCAGGGTCTCGATGTGCATCTGGACAATGTCTGGGGGGAGGTGTCATGGGGAGACGGCCGTGAGAGCCCCTCCCTCTCTCTGGGCCTCCCCCGCCCCCTCCCGGCTCAGGGGGGAGGGGCACCTGCCTGGGATCATGACATGCAGCCCCTTGAGGTGCTCGTTGGTGACGCCGCTCTCGGTGCAAACCTTGTCCACAAAGCGGTTGATGAACCGTACCACGTAGTTGGCCACGTCGGAGCTTTCGGCATCCTCAAAGCCACTTTCAGTGTCGTAGCTGTCCGCCACACTGCCAGCGATGCTGGGGGAGGCAGAGGGGCCCCTGAGCACAGCCCCCCTCCTCTCCCCACCCCCCGGCTGGCTGGCTCAGCGGGACCCCTCCCACTACCTGCTGGTGATGAGGCTGTTGCTGACGCTCTCGGCGTCCCCCAGCGCAGCCCCCCGCAGCAGCCGGTTCTTGCTGGTGTCCAGGGGCAGCAGGAGGTAGCTCATGCGGTTGGCGTAGTGGATGGCCTGGCTGAAGACGGTGCTCTCTTCCTTCTGGATGAGCTCCTGCTGCTTCTCCCGGCCCATGGTGGGCCACAGGCGGCACTGCACGGCAGCGATGTCCAGCGCCGACCCCTCCTCGGCCACCTGGGAACCAGCAGTTGAGCCGGGAGCCCAGCCCCTCCCCGCACTCCCCGCGGCTCTGCTCCTCCTCCCCAGCTCAGGCCCACACCTTCTCCGCCGAGTCCTCCTCGTGGCTCTCCAGGTAGAGGGCGCGGATGTGGTTCTGCACATCGCTGTAAAACATGGCTTCCCAAAACTGAAGGTTGGTCCACACCAGGTGCTCCTGCACGCAGCTGTAGGCAAACTGGGTGATCCCGGGGCTGAGCTTCTGCAGGGCGGCACGAGGGGAGGGGAGGGGGGGAGGGAAGGGAAGGGAAGGAAGGAAGGAAGAGAAAGAAGGAAGGAAAGGAAGGGGAAGGAAGGAAGGAAAGAGAAAGAAGGAAGGAAAGGAAGGAAGGGGAAGGATGGAAGGGGAAGGAAGGAAGGGGAAGGAAGGAAGGAAAGAGAAGGAAGGAAGGGGAAGGAAGGAAGGAAAGAGAAGAGAAGGAAGGAAGGGGAAGGAAGGAAGGGGAAGGAAGGAAGGAAAGAGAAGGAAGGAAGGAGGAGGAAGGAAGGGGAAGGAAAGAGAAGGAAGGGAGGAAGGAAGGAAGGAAGGAAGGAAAGAGAAGGAAGGAAGGAAGAGAAAGAAGGAAGGAAAGGAAGGAAGGGGAAGGATGGAAGGGGAAGGAAGGAAGGGGAAGGAAGGAAGGAAGGAAGGAAGGGGAAAGAAGGAAGGGGAAAGAAGGAAGGAAGGAAAGAAGGGGAAGGAAGGAAAGAGAAGGAAGGAAGGAAAGAGAAGGAAGGAAGGAGGAGGAAGGAAGGAAGGGGAAGGAAAGAGAAGGAAGGGAGGAAGGAAGGAAGGAGAAGGAAGGGAGGGAGGGAGAGAGGGAGGGAGGGAGGAAGGGAGGGGAAGGAAGGAAGGAAGGGAGGGGAAGGAAGGGAGGCCTTGTGAAGGAGGGCACCCGCCCCACCCACCCCCCGCTCTCCTGGGCCAGCGCCATCCCACCCCCGTGCCAGCCAGGCTACTCACGCGGCAGAAGGCGGTGACCAAGGGCAGGAGCGCTGCGGCCACCCCGTGCTCGTCCGTGGCATTGCAGTCCTGTGGTGAGAGGCGAGAGCAACGCTGCAGCCGGGCGCTGTGGGGGTTGGGGGTGAAGGGGAAGGGGGGGGGTCTCCAGCCGCACCTGCAGGCAGCAGTTCATCATCCGGACGATGAAGTCGAACTGCTGGGGGTCCAGCATGGCCCTGTTCTGCTGCACGTGGAGGTTCAGCTCGTGGCTCAGGCACTGGCGGGCGGCCCGGCTCTTCATGGCCCTCAGCACGGCCGGCAGCAGCTGCGGGGCAGACCCACCAGGCGCTCAGCACGGGGGCCACGCTGTCCTGCCCAGTGGGGAAGGGAGCCCTCCTCCCCCGCAGTTGGCAGCCAGTCCTCCCCCCCTCCCTCCCCCATCCTGGGGGTTCCGTCCGGCTTCAGGCCACGGGTCAGGGGAAAGGCCTCCAGCCACCTTTCCCCAGTGGGAGTATCTCGGCCCAGAGCCCCCTGCCCGGCACCTTCTTGGCTTCCAGCATCTTGCCCTCAAAGACGAAGGAGATGCAGTTCCTGACCACCTCCAGCCGACGGGCACTATTGGCCAGCAGCATCCCGTTCCGTTCCGTGAGGGTCCCTGGAAGAGAGAAACGCCAGCCTCTGCCTCCCTCCACCTCACCCAGGCCAGTGGGGGCATTCAAGGGCCCTGACCCCCCCCCCCCTGCACCTCCCCAGGGCTCCACCCCCGGCCTCTTCTGGAGCTTCTAAGCAGGAGGCTGCGGGGCTGGCCAAAGGACGGACCGGAGGGGAGAAGGCCAGCTCCTTCGACAGGGCAACACGGAGGCTCCCGAGTCCAGGGTGGAGGCCGGGAGGGTGAAGCCAGCTCATTACAAAGCCGGACGCGAGAGGGGAGTCAGAGGCCACCCAACGAATTTGTGGTCACCAGATCTAGAACAGCCAGAAGTGACGCCAATCCGGACGGTGCCACCGCATCTCCCGAGAGAGGGGGCCACTGGCGCTGGGCAGCTCCCCCCTGGCCACTGGGGACTTCCTGGTGACCCCGGAACGGCCCAGAAGGCGAGGTGGCCCTTGCCGGACCCTGCCTGGGGGATCCTGTCCTACCAAACCCAGCAGGGGCCGTCGAGAGGGAAGGCTGGGACCTCCGGCTGACCCTTTCAGACCCTGAATCCTCTGAGTGGTCAACTTGTGCTCTAGATTCATGTCCGGCTTTTCTCCTTTGCTCCAAAGAGAAACACCCCCCCACCGGGGCCCCTCCCCCACCATCGCCATTCCTTTGGCTGCCCACTGCCCCTGGTCTCCGGACCCACCAAGGGCTGCAGGGGCTGGAACCCACATACCCAGGGGCGGCCCTGATGGCACCACAGCTTTCTTCTCCGCCTTCACCAAAGGAGGCGCTGTCTGCTGTTTGGCCGTGGCCTGGTCAACGATCCACTGGATGGTCCCTTCGTCCAGGTGGGGGAAGGGCTTCTGATGCAGGCGCAGGTGGCAGCCTTCCGTGGGCTTCTGCACCTTGTGCATCGTCACGGCCGGGTAAGGGTTCTCCTGGAGCAACAGAGCCGGCGGCGGCAGCAGAGGTCAAGGGCAGCGGCCGTCCGCGCTGGGACCAAAGCTCACCCCCACCCAGCCCTCCAACTATCCAGCCACGGGCAGCACACAGACAAGGACAGGGAGGCCCAGCCGGATGCCCAAAAGCTACCCACCGGTCTGGAGTCTCTGCCTGCATGTGTGTGGGGGGGGAGGGGGGGACGGGGCGGCCGGAGGGGAATCCCAGCCAAGCGCCTATGCAGTGCAGGGCCTGTGCCCCCTGCCCAACCCTCAAAGCGGGAACAAAGCAGGGGATGCTGGGGGGGACGTACGTTTTTGTAGAGCTGCTCGGCCAGTTCCTTGACCTGGCGTAGGATCTTGGCCTGGTTTCCTTCATCGGCCTGCGTCCATTTGGCTTCACTGGCCACAAGCTAAGAAAGGGGAAAGGAAGGTTTTCGTCCAGCACCCCAACGCGCACACACGCACACACGCAGGCCCGCCAGTCAGCTGGAGCATCGGGGGGGGCCCTCGGGGTCCTTCCCCACAAGCCTTTCACCTCGTCAAACAAGTCCGTCTCCCGGTAGGGGGGCCCCCTCTCGGTCACAAAGCCCGCGAAGGCCATGCCCTCCAGCACCTTGGGCAGGAAGTCGTCCTCCACCAGGCCCCTCTGGCCGAGGAAGGCGGCCTGCAGCAAGGGGGGGGGGGGAGAGAGAAGCCCAGGAAGGGGGCCTGTGCTGGGGGTGGGGGAAGGCCAGAGGCCCCCAAGCACAGAGGCCCCCTCTCCTGAGAAAGGGACCCGCCCCAGCCCCCTCCCACCCTGCTGGGCATAAACCCCTGGACTCCACCGCCCACTCATGTCACTCATGTCACGCTGGGTGAGCCAGGGGGCTGCTCGCTCCGACCACTCTCCTCCGCTGCCTACCTTGTGGAAGCGAATGACCGGCTCCGGGTGAATGCGGATGGTGTGCAGGGACCAGCGGTAGCCCTGCAGCAACTGCGCAAACAGGCGGAGGAAGACGGCCCGGATCTCCTTGTCCTGCAGCCAGATGAGCGAGGGAGGGGGGGTCAGGGGGCACGTGCCCCCCCACCCGTAAAGGCCCCTGCACGCACACACACACCCCGCAGCCCCTTGGCAGAGCTGTGCGCTGAAGGCTCGGGACGGAGGGGGGGCCCCGGAGCTCCCCCCCCTCCCCCTCCTGCAGAGGGACCACCGCCCCGCTCACCTGCATCTTGAGGGAGGAAGCCGAGACGGTGGAGGGGGGGAAGGCCAGGTCCGCCATCTCCAGCTCTGGGTCCAGGACCTGCTCAGAAGACAAAAGTCAGCAGGGGATTCGATCAAAGGGTAGGTGGTCATGAGGGGGCTTACGTGTCTTCCCCCTTCTTGCGCTCCAGTGGAGCCAGGGAGGTGCTGGCGTGGCCAACGCCCAAACGCCAGCTGGACCTTGGGAGAAGCGCCCTTCCGCCACCGGGACCAGCTCTTGTGTCCTATGTCCCTCCAGGCCCCCCCGTTC
The DNA here is from genome assembly GCF_031021105.1 of Erythrolamprus reginae. Lineage (NCBI taxonomy): Eukaryota > Metazoa > Chordata > Lepidosauria > Squamata > Dipsadidae > Erythrolamprus > Erythrolamprus reginae. The sequence continues at coordinate 98,988,401 of NC_091955.1, forward strand.
CTGGCCCTCTACGGCGGCCTCACCTCGGTTCCGTCACCCCGCCTGCCCGGTAGTTCACGGGCCCCAGCCCAGCTGCCCTGGACACACGGTGGTGGGGGTGTCCTTCCCACTGCCCCCCTCCCCCGGTGGCTTTAAAGTTCTCCTGGTCCACTTTCTGCCCCCCCCCCCCCCGCCTGAGTCTTCAGGGAAACTACATTCCCTGACGCTCCCAACTTCAGGGCCACAGGGTGGACAGAGACTTATGTGCAGAGACCTTTCCTTTGTCTGGAAACGTGGAACATAAGTGGAGCATATGTGCTCCTCAGAAAAAGAAACGTTTCCTCTTTAGAAAAATTAAAACAAGGCATAATTATTACATTGCACAATGTTGTTATTATTATTATTAGGAAGATATGAAATACTTGACTTGCACACACACACACACACACACACAAATACCTGAGTGGCTTTACATGTTAATCCCCAATTAAAACCAGAACTTGTATTGAGTGACGAATGCGGCAGATTTACTGGGGTGAAAGTTGAATTACATGGAATTGAACTTTAGGTTTTTCGTTTGGGGAACATCTCTAAATTTTCAAGGTATTGGTATTGGTTGTATTGGTGGATTGATTGATTGATTGGATTTATACCCCGCCCCTCTCTGAGGACTCGGGGCGACTTGCAACATACGGAAAAGACAATAAAAACATCTTCAATCCAATTAGCTTAAAATTAACTAGTTTCAGAATCCCAATTCACTTCCCTTCCCGCCACAGCCGTACGTTTCCTTCGTCGTCCGGGGCCAAGTACTTAACAGCCCCAAGCCCGAGGGCCCAAATGAGTCTTCAGACTCTTGCGGGAGGGTGGGGGCAGTACGAACCTCCGGGGGCAGCTGGTTCCAGAGGGCCGGAGCCCCCACGGAGAAGGCTCTTCCCCTAGGCCCCACCGAGCGACGTTGTCTAGCAGACGGGGCCTGGAGAAGGCCGGTCTCGCGAGTAGTCTGGCCCGGTGCCATGTAGGGCTTTATAGGTCACTACCAGCACTTTGACTTGTGTCCAGAAACCAATCGGCAACCAATGCGGGCCGCGGAGGGCTGGAGAGACGTGGGCGTGTCTGGGGGGGCCCCGTGAACGCTCTCGCAGCCGCACTCTGCACGATCTGGAGTGTCCGAACGCTCTTCAGAGGCAGCCCCAGGGAGAGAGCGTTGCGGTAGTCGCACCTCGAGGTGAAGAGGGCAGTGAGTGGCCGTGAGCAGAGACCCCCTGTCCAAATAGGGCTGCAACTGGTGGACCAGGCGGACCTGGGCGAACGCCCTCCCCTCTTACATAAATTGCTGGACATATAAGGTGTTTTTAAAATTCTTTTAAAAATTGTCACCAAGTTGATTAAAACAAAATTAAACTAAAGCGTTAAAGCCCAGTAACGGAATCTCTGTTTAAGATATGCCCCCCCCCCTTTTCTGAAAGAGTTGAGGACACATCTTGGGGTTCTTCCAGATTCACTCGTCCACAGTTCGGCAGAGTCTCGAGCAGCCTGGCCTGGGATTAGGAAGGGGACGAGGGGTGCCCCTCCCCCTGAGCAGAAAGGGCTCCGGAGGGTGCGGCCCTGCCCCTCTGCCCTCACTCGGAGCGGGCCCTCCTCCGGCCGGGGGCCCCCCTGAGAGCAACACTCACCATCGAGAGGGCTTCACGCGTCTGGTGGAGGAGGGGCTCGGGCAGCAGAGGGACGTGGATGCACTCCGGGAGGGCGACCGTCCCTCCGTCGAGATCTGCGATGATCACGTCCAGCTGGGGAAAGCGACCACTGGTCAAGCACCAATTGCTCAGCACTGGCCATACCTTGAATGGCTGCCACGCCCAGAGTTCCTGTGTAGGCAGCTGGGGGGGGGGGACGAGGGGGACGAGCTGCCCACTCGGAAGCCCAGCCGGCCCCCCCACTCACCAGCTCTTGGGTCTCCGGCTGGAAGAGGGAGCTGACCCCAATGATGAAGGGGGTGGGGGTGCTGAGGACCTCCAGCAGCTGCGCTGGCAGAATGGGCACATAGGTGAAGCTGCAAGAGAGAAGCCCGCCCAGCACAGACCCTCTCGTCACGGAGAGGCCCTCGGTCCGAGGAGAGGAGCTCCAGCCGCCCGGGCCTCCCCTTGCGCACTGACCTGTACTTCAGGGGAAAGAGGAGGGCAAGCAGGCCGCGGCAGGCATCGGTCAGCCTCTGGTAGCTGCTGGAGAGGAAGAGGATCTTGTGCTCCGTCAGGGCCGCGCAGAAGAGGACCAGCACATTGGTGATTCCTGGGAGAGGAGGCAGAGGGGGGTCTCCCTGACCCTCCTGCGCCAGCCGAAGGACCCTCCCCTCCCCTCCCTCCCTCCCTCCCACTGGTCTGGAGAGGATGCCCCACGTCCAGGCTTCTAGCCCCCCCCCCCCCCAGGGACAGAGCTCTCCCAAGGGAAGCAGCACTGGGGGGGGGGGGCTGGGGGGGCAGCCTCACCTAGCTGCCGGAAGAGGAGAGCCACGCTGCAGTTGCTGACGGGGAGGGAGTCGCTGATGGGCGTCTGGATCACCTGCCTGTCGCCTGCACCCAGGGAGATCGTCCTCTGCAGCAAGGGGGTGGGGGTGGGGGCAGGGACAGACAAGGCCCCGGGTCAAATGCTGCAGGGGCCACAGGACGGAGGCTGGTGGGAGCGGCTGGCGTCTCCAGAGAAGCTCTGAGGTGTGTGCTGAAACACACGTCTGGCCCCATCAAGATGCAAAGTCTGTGTGGTCAGCCCCTGAGCCCTGCCGCAGCGGGAGGCCCGTCCGGCTCGCTCCCCCACTGAGCCCCCTGCCTTCCCCCAGCCCCACACATCTCCTCTCTCCCTGGCCCACGCCCAGGGCCTCCTCTTGGGGAGGGAGGTGGCCCCGAGGAGGAGGAGGGAAAAGTCGTGCATACCGCTGCTTCCTCCTCCAGGTCAGGCTGAGGTAGAGACAGACAGAAACAGCACAATCAGTTAGAAACACACAGCACAACACGGACGGGCGGGGCCGAGCAACAAAGGGGCGGCAGGCACACACACACACACACACACACAGCAGAGAGACACAAGGCGGCAGCGGCAGCAGCGGCAGCAGCAGCACAAAGCGGGAGGGCGGGGGAGGGGGGCAGGGAAGAGGCGGAGCCCACACCACGAAGGCCCAGAGAGGAGCCCAGAGCCCTTCGGCCTCCCACTCGTGGCACAGGCGCCCGTGGCTGCCCTTCTCTCTGGGACCCTCCCAAGCAGACTACGGCCACGTGTAACGAGGTTTCTTGGGCAAGTAGCAAATAAAATAAATAAATAAAACGAGTGAGTTAATAAACAATACAGACATTTTAGAAGCCCCTCTAAAGAAAAATGAAGACCCAGCTGCAAAATGACGGTTGGTCCTTGAAAATGCCACAAACTCCCCCCCCCTTTGCAGGAAGGAAGGAAGGGGGAGGGGAGGGAAGGGAAGGAGGGAGGGAAGGAAGGAAGGAAAGGAAAGGGAGGGAAGGAAGGGGGAGGGAAGGGAAGGAAGGGAGGGAAGGAAAGGGAGGGAAGGAAGGGGGAGGGAAGGAAGGGGGAGGGAAGGGAGGAAGGGAAGGAGGGAGGGAAGGGAGGAAGGGAAGGAGGGAGGGAAGGGAAGGGAGGAAGGGAAGGGAAGGGAGGAAGGAAAGGAAAGGGAGGGAAGGAGGGGGGAGGGAAGGGAAGGAGGGAGGGAGGAAAGGAAAGGAAAGGGAGGGAAGGAAGGGGGAGGGAAGGAAGGGGGAGGGAAGGAAGGGGGAGGGAAGGGAAGGGAAGGAAGGAGTGAGGGAGGGAAGGAAGGAAAGGAAAGGGAGGGAAGGAAGGGGGAGGGAAGAGAAGGGAAGGAAGGAAGGAAAGGAAAGGGAGGGAAGGGAAGGGAGGAAGTAAGGGAGGGAGGGAGGGAAGGAAGGAAGGAAAGGAAAGGGAGGGAAGGAAGGGGGAGGGAAGAGAAGGGAAGGAAGGAAGGAAAGGAAAGGGAGGGAAGGAAGGAAGGAAAGGGAGGGAAGGAAGGAAGGAAGGGGGAGGGAAGGGAAGGGAAGGAGGGAAGGAAGGAAGGGAAGGAAGGAGGGAAGGAAGGGGGAGGGAAGGGAAGGGAGGAAGGGAAGGAGGGAGGGAGGGAAGGGAGGAAGGGAAGGAGGGAGGGAAGGGAGGAAGGGAAGGAGGGAGGGAAGGGAAGGGAGGAAGGGAAGGAGGGAGGAAGGGAAGGAAGGAAGGAAAGGAAAGGGAGGGAAGGAAGGAAAGGGAGGAAAGGGAAGGAAGGAGGGAAGGAAAGGGAAGGAAGGGAAGGGAGGAAGGGAAGGAAGGAAAGGGAGGGAAGGAAGGAGGGAGGGAAGGAAGGAAGGAAAGGAAAGTGAGGGAAGGAAGGAAAGGGAAGGAGGGAAGGAAGGGATGGAAGGAAGGGAGGAAGGGAAGGAAGGAAAGGGAGGGAAGGAGGGAGGGAAGGAAGGAAGGAAAGGGAAGGGGGAGGGAGGGAAGGAAGGAAAGGAAGGAAGGAAGGGAAAGAAGGAAGGAAGGAAAGGAATGAAGGAAAGGAAGGAAGGAGGGAAGGGAGGGAGGGAGGAAGGAAGGGAGAGAAGGAAGGGAGGAAGGAAAGGGAAGGAATGAAGGAAAGGAAGGAAACGGAAGGAAAGGAAGGGAGGGAGGAAGGAAGGGAAGGAATGAAGTGAAGGAAGGAAGGAGGGAAGGAAAGAAGGGAGGATGGAAGGAAGGAAAGGGAAGGAAGGAAAGGAAGGAAAGGGAAGGAAGGAAGGGAAAGGAGGAAGGAAGGAAGGAAAGGGAAGGAAGGAAGGAAAGGAAGGAAGGAGGGAAGGGAGGGAGGAAGGAAGGGAAAGAAGGAAGGAAGGAAGGAAGGAAGGGAAGGAAGGAAAGGGAAGGAAGGAAAGCGAAGGAAGGAAAGGGAAGGAATGAAGGAAAGGAAGGAAGGAAACGGAAGGAAAGGAAGGAAGGGAGGAAGGGAGGGAGGGAGGAGGAAGGAAAGAATGAAGGGAAGGAATGAAGGGAAGGAAGGAAGGAGGGAAGGAAGGAAAGGAATGAAGGAAAGGAAGGAAGGAAACAGAAGGAAAGGAAGGGAGGAAGGAAGGAAAGAAGGGAGGAAGGGAGGGAAGGGATGAAGGAAAGGAAGGAAGGAGGGAAGGAAGGAAGGGAGGAAGGAAGGAAGGAAAGAAGGAAGGGAAGGAATGAAGGAAAGGAAGGAAGGAGGGAAGGAAGGAAGAAAGGAAGGAAAGGGAAGGAATGAAGGAAAGGAAGGAAGGAAATGGAAGGAAAGGAAGGAGGAAGGAAGGAGGGGAGGAAGGAAGGAAGGAAGGAAAGAAGGAAGGAAAGAAGGAAGGGCGGGAAGGAAGGGAAGGAAGGAAGGAAAGGAAGGAAAGAAGGAAAGGAATGAAGGAGGGGAGGAAGGAAGGAAGGAAAGAAGGAAGGAAAGAAGGAAGGAAGGAAGGGAGGGAAGGAAGGGAAGGAAGGAAGGAAAGGAAGGAAGGAAGGAAGGAAAGGGAAGGAATGAAGGAAGGGAGGAAGGAAGTAAGGAAGGAAAGAAGGAAGGGAAGGAAAGGAAGGAAGGAAACAGAAGGAAAGGAAGGGAGGGAGGAAGGAAGGGAGGGAGGAAAGAAGGAGGGAAGGGAGGAAGGAAGGAAAGAAGGAAAGAAGGAAGGGAGGGAAGGAATGAAGGAAGGGAGGAAGGAAGGAAGTAAGGAAGGAAAGAAGGAAGGGAAGGAATGAAGGAAAGGAAGGAAGGAAACAGAAGGAAAGGAAGGGAGGGAGGAAGGAAGGGAGGAAGGAGGGAAGGGAGGAAGGAAGGAAAGTAGGAAGGAAAGAAGGAAGGAAGGGAGGGAAGGAAGGAAGGGAAGGAAGGAAGGAAGGAGGGAAGGAAGGAAGGAAGGAAGGGAGGGAGGATGGAAGGAAGGAAAGGGAACGCAGCCAGCCAGCCATTGTAGCCCACCCACCCCCTTCTTTCCTCGGTGCTGGTCTGGAGAATCCCTGCGTGCTGCTATGCGTCGGCCTTTCAGGGCCACGGCCACCTTGACCAACGAAAGAGAAGTGAGGTGTGCCTGGGCATGCATACCCCTCCCTCTGCCCCAAAGACCCACCTGGGAGCCCCCTGTGATGGGGATGGTGCAGGTCAGGAGGTTCCCAATCACGGTCTCCAGGGAGGTGCTCAGCCCGTCCACGTAGATGGTGTAGATCAGCCCCAGGCAGTTCTGGGGGGGGGGGGCAAAAGACACAGGGGGCTCAGCCGAAGGCCCCCACCAGGAACAACAAGGCACAGACTCCCAGGAGCTCATGGGGTCGTGGCAAACTCGGCTGTCGGGCCGGCCCATTTGGACCGGGATCGCCCTATCGAGGTGGGAACCAATCGGAGCCCAGGGAGCCTGCCTACTCCCGCAGGGGCTCAGAGGAGGCGCCCAGGTCAGGCCCTGTGTGCAGGATCAAAGCTGGGCCAGCCAAGGGGAGAGACTGTGGGTGAGAAGTCTCCAACCAGCACGGGTTTACATACTTTTTTTAAAAAAAACTGATTTAAGAGCCCACCTTGGACTAGTAAGTTAATAGTGAGACACAAACCAAAGTTACCGGTGAGGAGAACTTCTTTAGGGTGGCACTTTGATCAGGAAGTCAGTTTGGGGAAGGTTGGAGGGGGGGGGGATAAAGTCTTTGTTGATTGAAAAGCTGGACTAGATATTTGCGAGAGTATAGAAGGTATTACAGACCACCTTGGTTTTATATCTCTTTTTTCCATGGTTATTACATAGTTTACACTAGACTGGGTCATTTTGCTTGAAAAAGAAAAGCTGGGAAGAGAAAAACAGAGCAAGAGCGCCATCTACCGGTTAAAAGTGGGATACCGGAAGCAGAGCAGAGAATTTGCAGCTTTGAAGTTGTGCAAATAAAGATGAAGTACAGGAAATGACCTTGAGAACTCCCTCCCACCCTGGACAACGGGAGCCGAAGCAGCCCTCCCCTCTGAAAGAAAGGCTTTGGGAATCAGGGGGGAAAGTCTGGACGAGGTCGGGAGCCCCCCCTCTCTCTCTTGACCCCTGGGGGCTCCGTTTCACGGGCTGCCCCTGTGGGAACTCCGCTGCAGCCAAGGCTGCTGGTGAGGAGGAAGGCGCGCGTGGCGCGAGGCGTGGGGTAAAAGAGCCACGGTGATACAATTCCGATTTCTGCGATCGGGACGCAGGGCGCAGGATTGGGGGTGGGGGGGTGATTTCTATAATGTCCCCTCCTCCTGGGCCACGCCTGCGCTTCACTCGCCCCATTTTCCACCTGTGTTAAAGACGGCGCTAGCACCACGCCAGGCGAATGTCTCCCCTTCTGCCCCTTTTCAGTGATTCGGGGAGAAGCGCAGTCTCACGTCCTGCTTCCCGATGGCAGAGATCAGAATTCCAAGCGTGGCTTTCCTCCCCAATTCCAAAAACCTTGCTTTTGGGAGGCTGCTTCGCCTCCTCTCGCCCAGTGGGCTGGCTTCGTGGCCGGAGGGGGGGGGCGTCCCGTACGCCCCCCCCCCCCGGCATTCTTTCCATTACGAAGTTTCCTGGTCGGAGAACCAGGCGGGTGGCTCCCCTGGCAGACCTGGCCTGTGAGGACCGCTCGATCAGGACTGGGGAGGCTCGGCCAACAGGTCTCGGCCTCCCACTTCGGCAATCAGGCTCTGGTCGAGGCAGAAAAGGTGCAAGGGGTGGGGTTGCCGGGAAGCCCAGCCCTGTGTGTTTATGGGATGGCAGCGTCCAGGAGGACCGGAGCGCTGCGTCTCTATCGGACCTTACTGCGGGGAAGCCTGGCTTTCAACGCCCACGGCTATAGGTAGGAAGGCAGGGGGGTCTCGGGATTGGAGCCCAAATCTCTCTTCTTTCCCCATGAAAATCACCCCCCACGCCGCCCACTCCAGTTATAGTGCCCACAGGGGGAGGAGAGGGTTTGTTCTAAATGGATGATGGGGACCTGTGCTGTTCGTTATCAAAATCCGGGGAGAAGTGAGGAGGCCGCTGATCCCGGGGCAGAATCGTTTTTTCCCCCTTGCTTTGCTCCCCCAAAATTAAGGCGTGTCATATATTCCGGTGCATCTTATGTTCCGAGAAATGCAGTAGATAAAATCCCAAGAGGAACAGGAGAAAAACTAATTAAAATCTGCATTGCTACTTATTAGGATTAAAATTGGAATCAGGACAAGAAAAACAAAAATGATAGCAAGAAAATTTGGTTATAAGATAGAATTGGAAAAATGGGAGTTGTGGGATACGTAAAT